>NW_027207847.1:0-71405 GCF_963455315.2 Globicephala melas
AAAAAGAAAAAAAAATGAGACAGCAAAAGAAATATGTCACAGATGAAGGAGCAAGGTAAAAACCTACAAGACCAAATAAATGAAGAGGAAATAGGCAGTCTACCTGAAAAAGAATTCAAAGTAACGACAGTAAAGATGATCCAGAATCTCGGAAACAGAATGGAAGCACAGATTGATAAACTACAAGAAATGTTTAACAAAGATCTAGAATAACTAAAGAACAAACAAACGGAGATGAACAACACAATAACTGAAATGAAAAATACACTAGAAGGCATCAATAACAGAATAACTGAGGCAGAAGAAGGAATAAGTGAGCTGGAAGACAAAATGGTGGAAATAACTGCTGAGGAGCAGAATAAAGAAAAAAGAATGAAAAGAATTGAAGACAATCTCAGAGACCTCTGGGACAACACGAAACACACCAACATTCGAATTATAGGGGTCCCAGAGGAAGAAGAGAAAAAGAAAAGGTCTGAGAAAATATTTGAAGAGATTATAGTGGAAAAATTCCCTAACATGGGAAAGGAAGTAGTCACCCAAGTCCAGGAAGCACAGAGAGTTCCATACAGGATAAACCCTAGGAAAAACATACCAAGACACATATTAATCAAACTAAGAAAAATTAAATTCAAAGAAAAATATTAAAGCAGCAAGGGAAAAACAAAAAATAACATACAAAGGAATCCCTGTACAGTTATCAGCTGATTTTTCAGTGGAAACTCTGCAGGCCAGAAGGGAGTGGCAGGATATACTTAAAGTGATGAAAGAGAAAAACCTACAACCAAGATTACTCTACCCAGCAAGGATCTCATTCAGATTCAATGGAAAAGTCAAAAGCTTTTCAGACAAACAAAAGCTAAGAGAATTCACATCACCAAACCAGCTTTACAACAAATGCTAAAGAAACTTCTCTAAGTGGGAAACACAACAGAAGAAAAAGACCCACAGAAACAAACCCAAAGCAATTAAGAAAATGGTAATAGGAACATACATATCAATAACAACCTTGAATGTAAATGGATTAAATGTTCCAACCAAAAGACACAGACTGGCTGAATGGATACAAAAACAAGACCCATATATATGCTGTCTACAAGAGACACACTTCAGACCTAGGGACACAAACAGCCTGAAAGTGAAGGGATGGAAAAAGATATTCCATGCAAATGGAAATCAAAAGAAAGCTAGAGTAGCAATACTTGTATCAGATAAAATAGACTTTAAAATAGACTGTTACAAGAGATAAGGAGGGACACTACATAATGATCAAAGGATCAATCCAAGAAGAAGATATAACAATTATAAATGTTTATGCACCCAACATAGGAGCACCCCAATACATAAGGCAAATGTTAACAACCATGAAAGGAGAAATCGACACTACACTTAACACCAATGGACAGATCATCCAAACAGAAAATAAATAAGGAAACCCAAGCTTTAAATGACACAATAGACCAGATAGATCTAATTGATATTTATAGAACATTCCACCCCAAAGTGGCAGAATACACTTTCTTCTCAAGTGCACATGGAACTTTCTCCAGGATAGATCACATCTTGGGCCACAAATCAAGCCTCTGAAAATTTAAGAAAACTGAAATCATATCAAACATCTTTTCTGACCACAACGCTATGAGACTGGAAATCAATTACAGGAAAAAAACTAAAAAACACAAATACATGGAGGCTAAACAGTGCGCTACTAAATAACCAAGAGATCACTGAAGAAATCAAAGAAGAAATAAAAAAATACATAGAAACAAATGACAATGAAATCACGACGACCCAAAACCTATGGGACACAGCAAAAGCAGTTCTAAGAGGGAAGTTTCCAGCAATTCAACCTCACCTCAAGAAACAAGAAAAATCTCAAATAAACAATCTAACCCTACACTGAAAACAACCGGAGAAAGAACAGAGAAAACCCAAAGTCAGTAGAAGGAAAGAAATCATAAAGATCAGAGCAGAAATAAATGAAATAGAAATGAAGAAAACAATAGCAAAGATCAATACAACTGAAAGCTGGTTCTTTGAGAAGATAAACAAAACTGATAAATCCTTAGCCAGACTCATCAAGAAAAAAAGGGAGAGGATGCAAATCAATAAAATTAGAAATGAAAAGGAGAAATCACAACTGACACTGCAGGAATACAAAGGATTATAAGAGACTACTACAAACAACTATATGCCAATAAAATGGACAACCATGAAGAAGTGGACAAATTCTTGGAAAGGTACAATATTCCAAGACTGAACCAGGAAGAATTAGAAAATATAAACAGACCTATCACAAGTAATGAAATTGAAACCATAATTAAAAATCTTCCAAGGAACAAAAGTCCAGGACCAGATGGCTTCACAGGTGAATTCTATCAATCATTTAGAGAAGAGCTAACACCTATCCTTCTCAAACGCTTCCAAAAAGTTGCAGAGGGAGAAACACTCTCGTATTCATTCTACAAAGCCACCATCACCCTGATACCAAAACCAGAAAAAGATATCACAAAAAAGGAAAATTATAGACCAGTATCATTGATGAACATAGATGCAAAAATCCTGAACAGAATCAAACAGCACATTAAAAGGATCATACACTATGATCAAGTGGGATTTACCCCAGGGCTGCAAAGATTCTTCAATATATGCAAACCACATTAACAAATTATGCAAAGATTCTTCAATATATGCAAATCAATCAATGTGATATACCACATTAACAAATTAAGGAATAAAAACCATATGATCATCTCAATAGATGCAGAAAAAGCTTTTGACAAAATTCAACACCCATTTATCATAAAAACTCTCAAGAAAATGGGCATAGAGGGAACCTATCTCAACATAATAAAGGCTATATATGACAAACCCACAGCAAGCATCATACTCAATGGTGAAAAACTGAAAGCATTTCCACTAGGATCAGGAACAAGACAAGGATGTCCACTCTCACCACTCTTATTCAACATAGTTTTGGAAGTCCTAGCCATGGCAATCAGAGAAGAAAAAGAAATAAAAGGAATACAAATTGGAAAAGAAGTAAAACTGTCACTATTTGCCGATGACATGATACTATACATAGAAAATCCTAAAGATGTCACCAGAAAACTACTAGAACTGATCAATGAATTTGGTAAGGCTGCAGGATACCAAATTAATGCACAGAAATCTCTGGCATTCCTATACACCAATAACGAAAAATCAGAAAGAGAAATTAAGGAAACACTCCCATTTACCACTGCAACAAAAAGAAAAAAATACCTAGGAATAATCCTACCTAGGGAGACAAAAGACCTGTATGCAGAAAACTATAAGACACTGATGAAAGAAATTAAAGATGATACCAACAGATGGAGAGATATGCCATGTTCTTGGATTGGAAGAATCAATATTGTGAAAATGACTACCCAAAGCAATCTACAGATTCAATGCAATCCCTATCAAACTACCAATGGCATTCTTCGCAGAATTAGAACAAAAAATCTTACAATTCATATGGAAACACAAAAGACCCCAAATAGCCAAAGCAATCTTGAGAAAGAAAAACGGAGCTGGAGGAATCAGGCTCCCCGACTTCAAACTATACCACAAAGCTTCAGTAATCAAGACAGTATGGTACTGGCACAAAAACAGAAATATAGATCAGTGGTACAGGATAGAATGCCCAGAGATAAACCCACGCACATATGGTCACCTAATTTACGACAAAGGATGTAAGAACGTACAATGGAGAAAAGACAGCCTCATCAATAAGTGGTGCTGGGAAAACTGGACAGCTACATGTAATAGAATGAAATTAGCACACTCCCTAACACCATACACAAAAATAAACTCCAAATGGATTAAAGACTTAAATGTAAGACCAGACACTATAAAACCTTTAGAAGAAAACATAGGAAAAACACTCTTTGACATAAACCACAGCAAGATCTTTTTTGACCCCCCCTCCTAGAGTAACAGAAATAAAAACAAAAATAACCCAATGGGACTTAATTAAACTTAAAAGCTTCTGCACAGCAAAGGAAACCATAAACAAGACAAAAAGACAACCCTCAGAATGGGAGAAAATATTTCAAATGAATCAACAGACAAAGGATTAATCTCCAAAATATACAAATAGTTCATGGAGCTCAATATCAAAAAAACAAACAATCCAGTTAAAAAATGGGCGGAAGACCTAAATAGACATTTCACCAAGGAAGACATACAGATGGCCAAGAGGCACATGAAAAGATGCTCAACATCACTAATTATTAGAGAAATGTAAATCAAAACTATAATGAGGTATCACCTCACGCTGGTCAGAATGGCCATTATCAAACAAACTAGAAACAATAAATGCTGGAGAGGGTGTGGTGAAAAGGGAACCCTCCTGCACTGTTGGTGGGAATGTAAATTGATACAACCACTATGCAGAACAGTATGGAGGTTCCTTAAAAAACTAAAAATAGAACTACCATATGACCCAGCAATCCCACTGCTGGGCACACTGAGAAAACCATAATTCAAAAAGAGACATGCACCACAATGTTCATCGCAGCTCTATTTACAATAGCCAGGACATGGAACCAACCTAGATGTCCATCAACAGATGAATGGATGAAGAAGATGTGGCACATATATACAATGGAATATTACTCAGCCATAAAAAGAAACAAAATTGAGTTATTTGTAGTGAGGTGGATGGACCTAGAGTGAAGTAAGTGAGAAAGAAAAACAAATACCGTATGCTAACGCATATATATGGAATCTTAAAAAAAAAAATGTTACTGATGAACCTAGTTGCAGGGCAGAAATAAAGAGGTAGACATAGAGAACGGACTTGGTGACATGGGGTGGGAGGGCAAAGCTGAGGCGAAGTGAGAGTAGCATTGACATATACACACTACCGAATGTAAAATAGTTGGCTGGTGGGAAGCAGCCGCATGGCACAGGGAGATCAGCTTGGTGCTTTGCGATGACCCAGAGGGGTGGGACAGGGAGGGTGGGAGGGAGGCTCAAGAGGGAGGGGATACGGGGACATGTGTGGGCATATGGCTGATTTGCTTTGTTGTGCAACAGAAACTAACACGGTATTGTGAAGCAATTATACTCCAGTAAAGATCTATTAAAAATAAATAAATAGGGCTTCCCTGGTGGTGCAGTGGTTGAGAGTCCGCCTGCCAATGCAGGGAACACGGGTTCGTTCCCGGTCCGGGAAGATCCCACATGCCGCGGAGCGGCTGGGCCCGTGAGCCATGGCCGCTGAGCCTGTGCATCCGGAGCCTGTGCTCCGCAACAGGAGAGACCACAGCAGTGAGAGGCCCGCGTACCACAAAAAAATAATAAAATAAATAAATTTTAAAAATAGTTTAAAGAAAAAGTCTGCCCCTTATATTCCTTTTTTTTTTTTTGGCCTTGCTGCACGGCTTGCAGGATCTTAGTTCCCTGACCAGGGATCAAACCCGGGCCCTCAGCAGTGAAAGTGCCGAGTCCTAACCACTGGACCGCCAGGGAATTCCCTGCCTCTTATATTCTGATTCGCTAATTCTCCTCCATGGACGCATCCCACAACCAAAGCACCCAGGCCAAATGACTTACCCACAAAAACCCGGCCAATTTAGGACAAGAAACCTAGATTACTGCAGGACCTGGGTGGTTCTTTTTGTCTCCAGGCCTCAGTTTCCTGACCCATCTCATGGGAGTGCTGGGCAGGCTGTCCCCCCAAAGCCCGGTCTTCCCTGTTCGTTCCGCTGAGCTGGGTCAAGTCCGTGCACACCGGCACGTGGTCAGGACCCCATAGAATGGTAGAGGCCCCTCAGCTCTCCATTCGCACCTGCCCCCAGGCCCGTCTGGTCTCCAGGAACACTTACCCAAGGCCAAGTGGAGGCGGAGAGGGAGCAGGGATCAGAACCTCGGAGGCCGGTTCCACGTCCTGGCCCGGGCTGCTAGACCATGCCCTGCAAGAGAGGACAGACCAGTCATGTGGGGTGGGGACACCCCAGCTCAGAGCAACTGACTTTCTCCCCGGTCGGTTCCGTGCAATCCACGTACATTTCCCTGTTATCTTCTCGTAATACTAGGTTCTCGCCCTCCACAGCAATGATCATGGTTTATATGCACTCACTGGAGCGGTCCTGAGGACAGGAACAGAGTAGCTCACCCAGCCGGAAAGCCCAGGCCCCCACAGTGTGAGGGCCCCCGGGGCTCCCCTTGCTGCTGCAGACTGAGGGGTTGCAGCTCCCCCGAACTGACTGTGAGCTCCACAAGGGCAGGGAGGCGGCGTCTTTGTTTCTGAGCAGCAGGCTCCTGGCCCAGAGCCTGTATGCAGCAGGTGCTCAATAAATAATCCGTGTTTGACGAACGAGTGCCCCAAAATGCATCACACGGACATTACTGCAGGCAGAGTGCACTTTGCTCAGAGTTGAAATTCGACCCTGCTTCACCAATACAGAGCTTCATATGCCAGTTACATTATTTAAACTCACTGCTAGGATTCCAGACGTGGAGCAGAAAAGGCACACATCTTTCCACCAGAAATACTCACTGGAGGTCACTTACAGATTTTATACATATACATACACACACATATATATCCATATGTAACATTTTTAATAGACTTTATTTTTTAGAGCAGTTTTATGTTCACGGCAAAATAGAGCAGAAAGCACAGAGATCCCACAGACCCCCTGTCCCCCAGACACAACTTTCCCCACCTTCAGCAGCCCCTCCACACACCGGGGTGTACGTGTTACGATCGGTGGACCTACAATGGTACATATTATCACCCCAAATCCATAGTTCACACGAGAGTTCATTCTTGGTGTTTTACATTCTGTGGGTTTGGACAAATGTTTAATGTCCTGTATCCGCCATTATAGTATCATACAGAGCAGTTTCACTGCCCTAAAATTCCTCTATGCTCGCCTCGTCTCATATTTTGAAAAGGCGCTTTCACGTCAATGATCTCAGCGAATTCATCTCACGACTCTGTGATCTCTGCTTTGACACTCAGGGAAATCAAGGTCTGGACAGGGTCAAGGGCCCTCCACAAGGTCACCCTCGTGAAAACCAGTAACAAGAGTCGGTGGCAGAATGTGCTAGAAGCATTGTGTCTGGTGGTCATTTTATCATCCCACCCTCCTAACAGCCCTGGCGGGGAAGGTCCATTCTAACCCCCGGTTTACAGAGGAGCAAACAGACTTGGGGACACTTGCCAAGGTCACACGCGGCTAAGTGGGACGGTCAAAATGCAAATCCCTAAACCCACTTCTGCTCTTTCCAGATGCACTTGTTAGTTACAGGGGCTTATAGGAGGCATGAGAATGCAGGGGGAAGGCACCGCCTCGGGTTAGGGGGGCTTTTGCTTTCCCGGAGCTGGAGCAGGTAGGTCCCAGGGCTGCAGCCCTCCTGGGGGGACCCCGCCCTCCAGCCATACTGCACAATTAATACCTAGGGGCCTCGCCTGGCTGCAGGTCAGTCCGACATCCGGCCACAGAGGCCCCACCATTCCCAGCCTCGTGGGGGCAGCCCTGCAGGAACATCGAGCTCAGGGATCAGCTCAGGGATGGATGAAAGCATCCCTAGACCACATGGACACCGTCCTGTCTCACCAGACACACCCCAGCTCTCACGGGGCAAGCTCTGTGCAGTGGGGAGAGCAGAGAGGTGCGCCTGTGCTGAGCGGCCCTGTGATCTCTACCATCCTTAGTTTCCCCATCTGTGACAAAGCGGAGGGGCTGGATCCCTGGGAGGCTGGGCCAGCTCTGACACCAGGCTTCCTAGCAGGAGGGGCCATCATTCCAGAGGCTTCTGGCTCCCAGGCTGCTTGGGAACACTCCATTAACTCAAATTGCAAATTTCCTCCTGGCTCTATCGCTGAGCCACAGGGGCTCCCCTGGCCACCAGCTTTCCTGTGACAGATAAAGATTACAGTCATTGCTCGAGATGGAATCGAGGAGCAGAAGTCATTATGCAGAAATAATTATGTTGAGTTATGTCTGGTTGCTCCTGATTTCTGCCTCACAATTGTCTTACAAATGGTCCTGCCTCTTCCTCTCCGGGACAGCAAACTGCGGAGGCCTGGGTGATTCAGACAGACCTCCTGGGCCCAATTGTACTGCTCCAAACTCCTCCTGCTGGGTGGGGCATCAGCATGGTAGGGCAAGGTTCTCTGTGACACCCTTTCCTTTCTCTGGGCACTTGGGACAGAGGAGAGGTAGAAGACAAAAGCCCTGGGGAGGGGGCACACTCACTGACTCACCCACATGCCCCACTGCATTGAACCCTCCTAGGAGGCCCTCTTCACCCATCACTTTCTCCTGGGGCCCTGCCTGACCTCTCAGCCCTTTGTTCACGTTAGGCCTAAGGCACCTCCCTCTCTTAGGTCTGGGGTCTCTGAGGAGTGACTCAGGCAGTGACTAGGATTGATTCATTCTTGTACTCCCAGCTCCTAGCACAGAGCAAGGCCTCGGGAGAACAGAGAGGGCTGTGTGGCTGGACTGCTTGGGCTCAAATCCTAGCTCTCCTATTCCCTAGCTGTGTGACCCTGGCCCATTATTTAACTTCTCTCTGCCTCAGTTTTCCAGGCTGTAAAATGGAGACGATGATAATCCGACCTAGTTCTCAAGCTCTTATAAAGATTAAATGAGCTAATGTACACACACACAAAAGACTTGCTCATAGGAAGAACGCACTACATGTCAACACTGACTAAAAGAGCAGAGAGGTCTCGAAAACATTCTTGTAAGACTCTAAGCCAACTAGAAAGACACAAACTATTGAAACTGACTCAAGAAGAAATATGTCTGAAATACCTAGAACAAGGCAAGAGATTGAATTAATAATCAAAAAATTACTCACAAAGAAAAGCCCAGATGGTCTCACTGCTGAGTTCTGTAAACACTTAAAGAATTAATAACAATTCTTAACAAACTCTTCCAAAAAATAGAAGAGGAGGGAACACTTCCCAACTGGTTCTATGAGGGTAGTACTACCCTGATACCAAAACCAGATAAAGGCTTCACAAGCGAAGAAAGCTATAGACCAATGTCCTAATGGGCGTGGATGAAAAGAGAAACAAACCAGCCCTCAACAAAATACTAGCAGACCAAATCCAGCAACATAAAGGATAAAAAGAATTATACATCACACCAAGTGGGATTTATCTCAGGAATGCAAGGTTGGTTTACCATCTGAAAATCAATTAAGGTAGTATATCATACAATAAAATAAAAAGCAAAATCACTTGCTCGTCTCGATGCAGAAAAAGCATTTGACAAATCCAACATCCCTTCATGATCAAAACACTCAAACTGGCATAGAAGGAAACTTCTTCCGTCTGACAAAGGGTAGTTGTGAAAAACTCACAGCCAACATCATACTTAATGGTGAAAAGACCAGATGCTTTTTCCCTAAGATCAGGAATGAGACAAGGATGCCCACTCTTGCCACTTCTCTTCAACATTATACGAGAGGTTCTAACCAGGACAACTAGGCAAGAAAAAGAATACAAGCCATCTGAATTGGAAAGAAGAAGTGAAATTATTTCTATTTGCAGATGACACGATCTTATATATAGAAAATCCTAAGGAATCCACAAAAAAAAAAAAAAACCACCTAAATAGAATTAATAACATAAGTTAAGTAAGGTTGCTGGATACAAGATCAACATACAAAAATTAATTGTATTTCTGTACACTTGTGATGAAAAATCCGAACACGAAATTAAGGAAACAATTCCATTAGCAACAGCATCACATATAGTTGTAAATGTACTAAAAACCACTGCGCTGTATACTTTCTAAGCGTGAATCGTATGGAACGTGGATTCTACCTCAATAAAGCTGTTTTTAAGAAAACAGAATCCAAGCCAGCGCTCTCGTACTTCTCTACCTCAGAGGACAGAACGGCAAAGGCGCAGGGAGACAAGCCACAGGGCTTCCCAGTGCTACAGCCCGGGGACCCAACGGGGCTCAGAGCGCGTCAATGTGGCCGACCTTGAGAACCTGGTAGACTCAAGTCCAGGCTGAGCTGCAAAAGTGCCTTGAAACACCCGCCTCTCCCCACAGCATGCACTCCAGAAACATGCTGAGTGCCTGCAATGTGTATTAGGTGCAGGGACACTGGCCCAACTTTTGAGGAGCCCACAGCCCAGTGGGGTACCCGCAGGCCTGTGCCAGATGTCAGGGGTGGGCCGCCAAACACAAGCTCTAAGGATGGCTCTGCATTCACGGAGGTGATCTGGTCCACTGGCGGGGCAGGGAGGGCGGAATCCCTCAGGATACACCCTCGGTCCAGGCTGAAAGAGCTCAGTTCCCGAAACCACACGTGCTGCCCCGCAGGGCACTCACTGTGAATCGTCACCTAAGAAGCAGCAGTTCTAGGGCCATTTCTGGGGTCAGTTCCTCCTCTAGGTGCCCAGGCCTGGAGGGCTCAGTGCCCATCGTCCTTGCTGGCCAGCCCTTGGGAAAGGCAGCTACACAAGCTTTTTCCTGCCAGGGCTCGACGCCTCCTCTCGCCCAGCCACAGGCCTCCTGGGCTGCCCCTGATCTGCCCGCTCACACCAGGGTGGATGTGTGCTCAAGAGATGACAAATTATTTTAATATATCCTGAAGTCCAACTTAATTAAGCAGCAAAGTCCCGGTGGGAGAAAAATATAGTGGGTCTGGAGTCAAAGACGGATGGATTTTGGATTATGACTATTTCTGAGGTGACTGTGGTTTTAGGATGACTAATCCCCCCACGGTCCCCAGGTAATCAGGGCAGTGGCTCGCAGAATACTTTCACACAGACATTTGGCACAAGACAGAGGCATTTTCTTCTACTGCTCAATTCAAGAACTGAGTTAGAGGGGCTGCATGTCCTGCAGATGTCCCCGGGGGCGGGAAAGACCACAGAACATACCATGGAAGCCAAGACGTGCTGGTGAGACCACACAGGATGCAAGCTTCACAAAGGGGAGCAGGACTGTAAAGGACATCAACGCGATAGCGAGCTAAACCCTGAGCCCTGCGTGGCCACGACCAGTACCCAGCACTAGCCCTCCGGTCACCTGGGGCCCTGGCGGCTGGCCAGCTGCATTCCCAGCTTCCAGTGGGCACTCACAACGTCTTGTGTCCACTCCCATTACTTGGGTATTTGAGCTCATGTCACTAAACAAAAGGAACCTACAATCTCCAACCGTTTTGAAAAACTGTCATATTTACTAAAGATGACTACACACACTCCATGAACCAGAAATTCAACTTCTTGATGTATTCCCGACAGAAAGTGGACCTATGTCCACTGAGAAGGCTCACAGCTGCACGACTTGTAAAAGTCCCTGGTGGAAGCTGTCCCTGTGTCTATCCACCATCAATGAATAAGAAACTGTAACGCGTTGGTACAGCGGAGGACCACAGAGCCATCAAAACGCACCTCAGTGACACATGACACATAGACGAAGCTCTAAGCATGACGCTGAGTGAGACGGGAAGACACAGAAGAGGACATGCTGTGCGAGTCCATCTACACAACGGACGTATGGTGATTAGCACCAAGCTAGCGGCTGTTCCTGGTGGGGGGCGATGACCAGAAATGGTCAGGAGGGGGCTTCTGGGTGCTGGGACACAGATTTGTTCATTTTGTGAAAACTGACCAAGCTGTCCACTTAATGCACGCAAGTTAAATTTCAGTAAAAAGTTCAAGAAAGGAAGCGAGGCACCCGCTGTCATTCCTGCATCCATCCCAGCCCACCCGGCAGATCTGGGGGCTTCCCGGGAGACCCACCCAGGCTGAGGACTGGTGGTAACTGTTCTCATCGCCCATGGACATCTCCTAAGACAGGTCCACTTATGAAATGGTGGAAAGAGAGAGCTCTGAAGTCGGGCAGGCTGGGTTCAGGCCCTAACCTCCTCCAGGGGCCCCAGTTTCCCCATATCTGTCCAGGGAAGCTGCTAGAGATGTGAGTTTTCACAAAGTGAGACCCCTGTGGACCCAGCGCCTAGCCTGCACTTCCTGAAATGTCAGCCACCCATTTATTGGACAGAAATTTACTGATGAACTACTGTATATGCCAGGCATCAGGGGTACTGAGTACTGACCAGCACCCCACTTCTCAGAGGGCTGGCTTTCCAGTAACAAGACCCCAAAAGAGAAAGTAAGTGCAGATCACAAACTGCTAGGAAAAAAATCAAATGAAGTGATCTGACAAAGATTATCAGGGGACTAGGGGTTAGGGCAATACCCTAGCTTGGATGCTCAGGGAAATCCTGAGTCAGGGACACACATGAGGAGGAAGGGACAGACTTAGGAAGACAGCTCAGAGCAGAGTGAACAGCAAGTGCAAAGGCCCTGAGGTAGGAGTGTGCTTGGCATTGTCAAGGAGCAGCAAGAAGGTGAGTGTGGCCAAAGCACGGCAAACAAGGCCAGGGTTGGGGGTAAGAGATGCGGTCAGCAGTGAGCAAGGGCTCAGAGGACGGGGCAGGGAGTTCACATTTTTATTTTAAGCACAATTGTTGTAGAAGAGCTCTGGGAAACCAGAGAGTGCTACAAAAATACCAGGCATTGGGGAATGGGATTATAAGATTCCCTGGAACTGAGGGCAGCAAAAAGTGGGAACTTCTGGCGACCCTCCAGGCGTCCCCCAGTGGTGGGGGGTTGGGGGTAGGGGCAGGTTACTTCTAAAGGTCCTGCACTTCCTTGAGACGTAACATTCGAGTTTGTTCACTCTTGATCCTCCGTGGGCAGGAAAGAACATAAAATGGCTCATTGCCCACTAATGAATTCCTAGAGCCTCCGGAGGCCCAGCCACTGCTCCCACTCGACAGGCTCCTGATGCCAAAGACCAAGGGCCATAAAAACCCTGCCTGGCGTTCTTCTCAGGCGGCGTCTGATGCACCTCCTGTTCCCGACAGAGGAGGAAAAAGCAAAGCTTTGCCAACAGAGAACAAAGAGGCAGCCACAGGGGAAACACCGGTAGGCCCGGGGAAGGGGGAGCAAGAAATCCAAGCCCGAGCCGGCAATTTCTATTTGGGGGCACATTCCGCCCACAGATACGCCCACCGTCAGCCGTCAGTCTCGGCCAGAGAACGAGCCTCACGCTTTTGCAGTTGAGGGGACCCTAGAGACCCCAGGCTGGTGCCGGGAAGTGGCCAGGCCTCCCCCACCCCCGTTGAGGCCACCTCACCTGCCGTGTACATGGACCTCCACCACGAATTCACTTGGGAGGAAAAGATTCCGCTGCAAAGAATAATAACAAAGAAAAACCACCCACGTTGTCCCACCCTTTCTCTCACTTTGCAGTTGAGCAGACAAACATCCCCGAGAGAAGGGTCTCACCCAGGATCACAGAGCGAGGTCCAAGCCCGACCTCTCACCCAGGATCACAGAGCCAGGCCCAAGCCCGACACGGTCCTGGAGGGGTGCAGGCGCTTTCAATCTGCTGCGCAGAGATGCGAGGATTCAGGCCCCTTCCAGGTGCTCAGACTGCATGACACCTGTCCCCGCTGGTCACTTGTCCCGTGAGCTGGGCCACAGGCCTCTCTCTTAAATGTTCTGAGAATTTTACGAGTAACGACGTTGGAGAAGAGAGGGGAAGGGTTTCGAACGAGCTGTCAACATTGCTCTTTTCCTTGAAAGCCCGTGGGCAGGAGAGGACAGGAATGATGCGCCCCATGAACGGCAGCAAGGGCCACACCCGCGACCCCAGCTGACTTCATGACAGCGGGGCGACACACTGGATTCAGTCTCACCCCCACTTCATGGATGAGAACACTGAGGCCCAGAAGTTCAGGGTCTCTCCTGGAGCCACAGGGCCAGAGAAAGGAAGAGACTGTGGGCTTCTGACTCCCACTCAGGTCACTCAGGGGAGGTGTCAGCACTCCCAAAGGGGCTACTTGATGTCCAACCAGTTCCTCCCCCTCAGAACAGCTGTCCCTTCGAGGAAGGAGGCTCTCTGCCGGCCCGGGACGTGCCCGGTCTGGTCCCAGGCTTGAGGTGGGAGCTAGCTCTGGCCAGCCCACCTGCTTCTCTGCCCCGTGTGCCTCAATCCACTGACCCGATGGCCCATGAGTCAGCCGACTGTCCAGACACAGAGGGCACACAGACCCAGAGCCCTGCCCTCTTGGGGCTTAAGTTCTGGTTACATATGGTTCATGCCACACATTATAAGTCCTGAGGGGGGAGGGGGAGGGGTTTGCAATTCTACACAGGAGCCAAGGAAGGGGTCACCAGGTGACAGTGGCCATGCCTTGTAGACAGGCACCCCGTGGCCTCTGTTCTCTGGCTGCAGGCCCAGGCGGGGTCCCTCACCATGGACGTCTGGAGTAAGTAATGACGAGGAAAGAGAGCACGGGGGCGCCCGTACCGCACCTGCCATCCCAAAGTCCCCTCCCTTCACAGCCAGTGCGACCACAGCTGGGCAACAAAGGACAGGAAGGCCGCTTCTCGACAAGGTGTCCCTGGGCCCACCCTGGATGCCCCGCACAGCAGGTACTAGAGCATCAGGAATGGGGGTGGGTAGCAAGCACCCCCTTCACATGGAAACGGCCCGAAGCGCATCAGATTTGGACTCTGACATGTCACCATGTGGCTCTGGGCAAGTCACCTGTCCCTTGTGACTGCTTCCACCCCGTGAGCTCCCGCAGGGGACTGCAAGGACCAGAGGAGGCGACACATTCACGTGGAGGCCCTTGAAGCGCCTAGCGTTTAAGGCTCTACCTCAGGACCACTGGGCACACTCACACGCCGCCCCAGTCCCAGGATCACCCCCCACCTGTAGATGGGGAAACGGAGGCTCAGAGACATTAAGCCACTTTCCCGAGGTCACACAGCGGGACGGTGCTATGCCAGCTGCGCCTGCCGGGCCCCGCAGGCCATGTGACCTGCGCGGGGGAGGCTGCCAGAGAGTACACCTTGCCTTCGAGGAGCGACGGACAAAGGAGCGAGGAAAGCGGCGCTAAGTAAGCATTGAGGTGTAATTAAGCGAGACGCGCAAGGCAGCGCAGAGGGTAGTGAGGTGGGGTCTGTGCAGAGGGGCCCCTGGCCAGGCTGCCCGCAGAGCAGTCTCCTCAGGCCAGCCTCCAGATGCCTGCCCCGTGCCCTGACTGAAGCCCTGGCGGTCCCCCAGGCCCCAGCACTGAGCGTTTGAGGACTCTGACAATCCAGCCCCAGTCCAGGTACCCCTGGGGCCTCAGGTTGAGGATGTGGAAAATTCCGAGACTCCTTCCCACACAGTCTCCCCCCATTCCCGGGGCGCTGGGAGTCTGTGAGGCCTGCCTGGAAGCCGCCTGCTGGGGCTGCTGGCCCTGGAGACTGAGCGCTGGGAGGGCTGGGTCTTGTTCCTACATCTGTCATGCACGGCGCCTGGAAGGCGGCGGAGCAGACCCTCAGTCCGCGTTTAACGAATCAATCGGCAACCAGGCCGCTCCGAGGAAGAGGAGATTCGACATGAGGCTGCTGAGAACAACACAGCCAGACCATGGGGGGCTTTGAGCACTGGGGTCCAGGTCGCTTTTGGCAATACGGAGCCACGGTGGGCTCTTAAGCGAGGGATTAGGAGGAGGACCTGCGTGGCAGCCTGGGCAGGAAGGAAGGACAGCAGTGCCGAGGCTGGTGTCAGGGAGACCATCGGAGGAGTGGGGGTGAGCGACGCGGGCACTGACACTCGTGAATATCGGGGATTTTTACGGGTGACTGCGATCACGTGTGGCTTTCAGCTGGTCACACACAGAAATGGGAAACAACCCCGCCCCCCAAGACAGAACTCTAGTGCACTGTTGGCATTAATGTCCTAGTTGCCGGTCCACCCTGAAACCCCCAGGCCAGCTTGTGCTCCGGTCTGTGCTTCCCAAAGCAGGTAACCGGGAGGAAAAGCATAACTTCCCCACAAAGAAAGGAAAGCGCCTAGAGAGCATCTGGGCTCCCCTGAAACGCAGCAGCCTGCAAAGCAGCCCGCCAACGGGCAGCCAGGGCCGTGGAGCATTGAAGCAAGTTCTCCTGCGAAGCCACTTATCCAGCCACTTATTCAGCACAGAGCTCGCGCAGCCGAAGCGCCGTATCCGTGATGAAGGGATAGTCATCTGAAAACACAAATAAATTATTCATTCCCCGCAAACGAGCAGCCTCTGGGCTCCTGCGGCAGCTGAAAGGCTCTGCGAATCCTATTAGCGACAGCGCTCAGCCGAGCAGACGCTGGATCCCGCCGCCGCCCGGTGTAGGCGGCTCTAGCCGGGAGCTGCCCACGCTGCGGTCCAGTCCGCGTCCGCGGGTGAAAGAAGCCCGGCGCCACGTGGAGAATCACAGCACTGCCGGCCTAACCCGGGCGGCACGGGGCCCCTGGGCAGAGCATTTACACCGGAGGACCGGGTCCCAAGGAGCTGCCTTCCACACAGAGCCTCCCCAGGCCCCCACTCCGGGGTCTGCATCGCCCTACCACCACCCATCAGGACCCAAGCCTGGGGTCGGCCCGCTTGCTCGAATGCAGAGTCCCAGGCCCTGCCCCAGACACCCTCTGGGGCTCAGTCCGCAGCACCGCATTTCCCACACACGCTGGAGCTGAGGTCACCAGGAGAAAGTGCTGGGGTCCCCGAGTCACCCCCGGATCAACGGCAGCTCAGCCGGCCTCGCAGCCCTGGACAGCCCTAGGTCAGGTTCTGGGCCTCTCAGGGCCCCAGGTGCTCTGGGGGGCTCTTGGGAGGATGACAAGAAAGAACCTTTGCAAAGCAACTGTCACACATGGGTCTCTGCCCTCTCCGTGTCTGTATCTTTGATTCCAGCCTCTCAGCTCACTTCACAGCTGGGAAGAAAAGCCTCAGGGGTTTTGACTGCCAAGGCGGGGCTCCGCGCCACTATTTCCTCCGCCTGGAACACGCCCTCCGCACGCGGGCTCTGTCCCTCCATCCCCGTCCTTGCAACGAGGGGTCTTCTGCAAGAGCGACACTTCTCACCTCTCTCCTTGGCGGGGAGGAAGGAGGGGGCTTATCTGACCTGGCTAAAGAAACGACCTTCCAACCTCATTCCCCCAGCCCCGCTCCCGTCTCCCCTACTCTGTCCCGACAGTGGACGCTGGCAGTGGGTCTGCTGTCTGCCTACGACTGGGAAACATTTTTAAGAGTGAGAGCAAGTAGCAGGAAGCTGATTCTGGCCACAGAGCAAGCTTGCCAATCCAGAAGTACCAGCAAAAATAGGTGTGTGTGTGTGTGTGTGTGTGTGTGTGTGTGTGTGTGTGTGTGTGTGTGTGTGTGTGTGTGTGTGTGTGTGTGTGTGTGTGTGTGTGTGTGTGTGTGTGTGTGTGTGTGTGTGTGTGTGTGTGTGTGTGTGTGTGTCTGGAGACATTTCTGGTCATTATAACGGGGGCGGGGGTGGGGGATCGGCAGTGGGGGAGCCATCTACTGGCACCTGATGGGTAAAGGCAAGGATGCTCGTAACACCCCAGTGCACAGGTCGCCCCACCACAAACAGTCATGCAGCCCAAGCTGTCCACAGTGCCAAGGGTCAGATCCTGACATAAACGCTGTCCCCTGTTGCTCACCACTTGGGTCCACCTCTCCACTGGTTTCAGCATCTAGTGGCCTGGGGTGTGCGGATGGAACCACACCCTCATCCCCAAATGCCAGGTCAAAGGTCCTGCAGGGCGCAGAGCCACTGCTCTGCCCGCACCCACTGCTCTGGAATCGTGGCGACCACAGCCACGTTTTACACTCACCCCACTCGGGGGCAGCGGGCAGTGTTTTAGGAAGCCCAGCCCTCGGGGTAGTATGAGCCCCCATGAAGACCTGGGGGCTGCCTCTGTCCTGCACCAGCGGTGACCCAGGCCAACCAAGACGCCCAGGGGTTCCCACATTTGACCCTTCTCACAGGAGTGATGGGCTGGTCTCTGAGATGGAACAGAAGTCTCATTTATGCATCCTTTCACGCATTCAAAACACATTCAATTGAACACCTACTATGTGCCAGGCACTTCCCCAGGTGTTACCGATGCAACAGGGAACATGCGCAATTCTTGCTTTCAAGGAGCTCACTTAAGTGTCCCAGGAGATTATGGGGCAAAGTGACAAGTGCCATAAGGAGAGTGAGTATAAAATTCGAGGGGGGCCGTGGTGAGATGTACAGCCCTACCTAAGGATCTGGGAAGGCTTCTTGGAGGAGGTGACATCTAAATGGCAACCTGAAGGATGACTAAGAGTTAGCCATGCAGAGAAAGAGGAAATGCAGAGGGGTGGGGTCTAGGGAGAAGCTTTTCCAAGGATTCCCAAGATGCTCCCTCACCCAGGCAGGGGCAGTTGACACACCACAGGGTGGTGGGCGGCTGCAGTCAGGACCCCCAGCTCCCAGGTTAAAGGGATCTGAGAGGATCAGGTGGGGAAGCCTTTGCCAGGAGCCCACAGGCTTGTGTCCAGCAGGGCTGGCCTGGGTGGAAGAAGCCCAGGGGCCAGTCATATTGAAGACACAAACAGCAGACACACATCCACCCCCGCCCAGACCACAGCAGTGGCCCTGCGTAAATACCCTCTGGCCTCCCGAGGAGGCAGGCTGACCTCTGCCGGCCAGCCCACCACCTTCTCACCATCCCCAGGGCGCAGGACCCTGGTGTCCCTAGACCAAGCCAGCCTCGTGCACTTCCTGACTGAGAGCTGGATTTTTTTTTTTTTAATTATAAATTTACTTTGGCAAAGGGAAACGCAGCCCACAGTTTCACAACCAGCTCTGCCTACACCTCTTCGGTACTGTAGACATTTGTGCAGTTAAAATTGTGCCAAGGTTTTCTGCAGTGATGACAATTCCTGTCTCGACCTCCAGGTAGACCCGGCGCAGGGAGCCCACCCTCCATTACAAGAGGGCCCCCTGGCTCCCGGAAGCTTTGCCCAGAGGACGCACAGCCGGGCCTGCTCCGGACTCCAGCTCGGAGGCTGCAGTGCAGCCCGCGTGGACCAACCGGGAAGAGTCAGGATCCGCGTGTGCGCAGAAGCCTCCCACGTCTTTCCATTTTTTCTCAAACCTGCACGCTCATGAATGAATGAATCTGCACTAAACCAAAGTGCACAGCTTGCCTTTAACCCTGTTAAATTCGTCTTATGTTCCACTCGTCCTTTCAACCTACCAGAGCTTCTGGAATTTCATAGCTCTCCAGTTTTGTACCCTCAGCCAATCTGATACACATGCCACATCTTATAAAGCGGTGGCTGAAAACGCAGACGCGGTCGGCAACCACCATCCCATCACTCAAGGCGTCTGGGGGTCGGGTCATTCGGCTGCCTGTGAGGCCACCTAACCATTGATCTTCAGCGCCCGTCACCAGAGGCCCAGCTGCACTGTGCTTGAAGGGCTGGGCCCACAGCTGTCCTCTGATAGCCCAGCCCATCAAAAAGCAGGCGGAGTTGCGTGTCCTCACGTATGGCCACCCTCAGACCCGCCTCCCAGAGCCATCGGCACCTCGCCTTCAAATTAACTCCCGCTGGAAAGCTGGGACTTCAGGTCTCATCTCTAGAATCGCTCGTTTGCTCGGGCGGACAATCACAGGCCTGTGGGCTGGAGACCCAAACACGCTTCCAGTGGAGGGAGCAGAGTGGTACGGGGGGCAGGTCACAGGGTCGCATCCAGTGCCAACTCCCCACTCCATCCTGATGCCCCCGGGAGGGTGCCAGGGGCACGAGGACCACCTTCCATGGAATGAGAAGGCTGGGCTGAGCCATGTCCAAGTCCAAAACTTCGTGACTCTCCATTCAAAGTTTACAAAAACTTTTGCTGTAGTTGTTGTTGTTTCGTTTTGTTTTGTCTGTGGCCACGTGGCACGGCACGCGGGATCTTAGTTCCCCGACCAGAGATCGAACCCGCGCCCCCTGCATTGGAAGCGCCGAGTCTCAACCACTGGACCGCCAGGGAAGTCCCTACAAAAACTTTTTAATGACACAGGAAAATGGGCTGAAATGAGAGTAAATGGAAAAGGTGGGACGTGACACGAATGTTACATGACGTCAAGGAAAACATACCGCTATGTCTCTTCACCTCTCTGTAAATAAATACTGACCAGAAGGGATGGCCCCAAAGGTTAGCTGTGATTATCTCTGAACTGTCGGCCTGCAGATCATATTTGCTTTCTTCTTTTGATCATTACCCGCCTTTTTTACAATGAGCATTTAACGTATATAACCAAGGGCTTTAGCTGGGGCTCAGTTCAGCCACCTCCCACTCGGCCATTCAGGGTGGACTCGGCCCCCGCTGCCCAGCTTCCCTCACGCCTCTCGGCGGCGCCTTCTAGAAGGACCAAGCACTGAACAGCAGGGTGTTGGTTTAACAAATCGTCGTGCACACCGAGGAGTGAAACAGTACAAAGCCTGCAGAGTCCGGCCACGCAGGGTGATTTTAATAAACAGAGCAACATTTTTCAATAAGTTATGACGTTAGGTCACAGCACAGTATGTAAAACATAGAGTCCCGTTATGGTAAACTTGAATGAAACATGCATTTTGTGACATTCACGAGAGTAGGAACTCTAAGACAGTGTGATCCGGGGCGGCCCTGCCCGGTGAGGAGGGTTTATTTCCCCACTCAGACTTTTAAGGTTGCCCCAAATTGCTCTCCACTCTCCCCCACGGGCTCTGGCACTGGCTCGGCCTGTACCACCCTCCTCGGCAGTGGTCCCCATACTTTGCTCACCTATCACCTTCTTAATGATGTCTGCCATCGCGACTTACCTAAAACCGCAAGACCCCTGCCAGCTTGTCTCCACTCTCCATCACCCTGCTCGATCAATGCCTTCCCGTGGCGTGTAGCGCCTGACACGTGATACGATTTGCTCACCACATTCATTATTGGTCTCCCCAAGAAATGTGCACCTCTTGAGGCAGGACGCTTGTCATTTTATTTTTCAGGTGGCTCCCCAGAGCCTAAAACAGTACCTGGCACATAGCAGGCACTCAACAAACACCTGTTGAATGAGGAACGAACACGTATAACTTTTGTAACAAGGAAAAAATAATAGAATATTTAAATCCTTTTTCTTCTTCATCTAGGTCAGTCATATGTCTCCTTAATGCTAGACCTGGGTATTTTCATATGCTTTGTCGGCATTAAGAATGGGGTCTTTTTTTTTTTCAGTCAGGCCCTTTAAGGTGTAACTCACGCACTGTAAACTTCACTCATTCTAGGCATGCGGTTCAGCGGGCTTTACAAATGCATATGGCTGTGTAACCACCGACGCAATATTTTCAGCACAAGAATGGGACCTTTGAATGTTATGATAATAAGTGGTCGTGGCTGATAGGAATTTTTATCATCTCTCCAACTGCTCTTCTGATTATTTTACTAACTGATAGGTTTCCAGTTGATTCCTTCATGTTTTACCAGGTACAGAAGAAGGGCAGAAGGGCAGCCAGCACACGCTCAGTGCCCCGTGTGCATAAGGGGTTGTTGTAGAGACTTCTTTGGGGTTTCATTTTCTCCTCCAACTCTCAGAGGGAGGCACTGTCCCCACCGTACATGGGGCAGCTAACTCGTCCAAGGTCACCCGGTTGCTAAGAAGACGATCCGGGGCTTAAATCCAGGTCAATTCTGATTTCAGAATTCACGTTCGTCCCAACAAATAACGGTACAGTTAATGTGATCACCACTACCAAGGATGTAGCTGTAATTTGTGTTCTTATTTCTGCGTCTTGTCTGACAGCTTCGTCTTGAGTTTCCTAAATGATATGAAACAGGAGTGGGGGTCATTCCCAGTCTCTGCCGCTGTGCTTTACCCGGACGGCTGTGACGCACAACTCTGGGCCTAAGAAAAGCCCCCAAGACCCCCTAAGACCAGCCCCAAGATGAGCTACAGGATGTCCGGGCAGGAGAGGTTTCTCTTTTTTTGTTTGTTTTTTTGTTTTTGCGGTACGCGGGCCTCTCACTGTTGTGGCCTCTCCCGTTGCGGAGCACAGGCTCCGGACGCGCAGGCTCAGCGGCCATGGCTCACGGACCCAGCCACTCCGCGGCACGTGGGATCCTCCCGGACCGGGGCACAAACCCGTGTCCCCTGCATCGGCAGGCAGACTCAACCATTGCGCCACCAGGGAAGCCCAGGAGAGGTTTCTTGTCAATACGGTGCTGCCTGATGAATTCTACAGAGAACGAAACGTCGCTAAGTGAACAAAAACAGGCTTTCAAACAGTAGATGTGGGATGATCCCACGTATGAAATCATATCTGTAGGATTACGGATCTGTGCAAGAGCATCCCGGGGTAGGATGTACACCAAAGTGTTGCCTCTGTGCTGGGATTAAGGGTAGGAATTCTCTCCCCTCCCCACATTGCTTTGTTCGTCTATGATTTTCTCATTTTTCTTCTCCAAAGACAGCTAATTAGGGAAGATACCCCAGACCCCCTCTGGGCTCAGATCCCCCTGCAAAGACCACCCTTCTGCGGCCAGCCCATGGATTCTTCCATTGCACAGACATCAGCCTACCACCCCTCCCCCTCCCATCCCTCCAGTCCGTACTTTAAGGTGTCTATTCTGTGTGGCGAGTAGGCCCCCCAACCCATCCCGCCAGACAAGGTAACAGCAGACTGGTCCTCACCGGGGACGACGGGGTTAAGACACCATCTCTACGCCACTTGGTCGGGGGGAACGTCTGCCTGCCTCCTCTCTGTCCCAGCTCAGCTCCCAGGCCTTTCCAAGAGGCCGTCACGGAACCTCTCAGTCAAAAGCACTCTCTCCTTTCCACCCAACACCCCCATCTCCAGACCCCGCTCCTGCCTCACTTGGATCCCGTCACATGTTTCATCTCTGAACTAGATGCACCCATGTCTGTCTCCCTGCACGCTCCGAGGAGCCAGGCCTCACCCGCACCCAGCACGGGTCTGGCAGTCACGGGGCCCTGGGAAGGCCAGCTCAGTTCAAGCCGTGCCTCCGGTCCAGAGCGTCAGCCCCTCCGAGGGCAGGACAGGGCCCCATCTCTGCATCCTGTGCTCTATAAGACCTTGAAGAGACAGCAGTACATGAAGAGCAAGGGTACAAATGAACTTATTTACAAAACAGAAGTAGTGTCACAGATGCAGAAAACAAACTTATGGTTACCAAGGGATAAGCGGGGGAGGGATAAATTGGGAGATTGGGATTGACATATACACACTACTATATATAAAACAGATAACTACTAAGAACCTGCTGTATAGCACAGGGAACTCTACTCAACACTCTGTAGTGGCCTATATGGGAAAAGAATTTAAAAAAAAAAAAGAGTGGATCTATGTATATGTATAACTGATTCACTTTGCTGTACACCTGAAACACAACATTGTAAAAAAAAAAAAATCTCAAAACAAAAACATGAAGAGAAACAGCTCCCCAGGGCAATCTGTAAAGACCTCAAGAACCATCAGACGGCGGGCAACAGGCAACCCTGGAAGGTAGGTGCCGATACTGCAATGAAAACAAAGACCAGACGGGGATACACAGAGGAGAGCCTGCTTTGGGAAGCCACCATCCGTGATTTCTTTTTTTTTGGCCTTTACTCTGCCAACTAGCTGATAGGTTGTTACATAACTCTTCTAATTAAAGTAAGTGTGTTACGCGGTCCGCTGTCCCCTGGGCTCCGGCGTTCTGCCCCAGTGACCTGAAGGTCGTGGCCCAGTGGCTCAGGGGAAGATCTAGGACACCCAGAAGGAAGGAAAGGAGGCGCAGGACCGTGGGGACGGGCACGGACGGGGGCGTGGTGGGGGGCTGCTAGCTAAGCCAGCCAGGTCACCACGAGCCCCGGGCAGGGAAGCAAGGCTGCAGCCAGCTGGATTTTCCTTGAGGCCCGGGGGAAAACAGACTAAAATGTATCAGAAAGGCAGCCAAGCCGGGGCCCAGGTGAGGCAGGTGGGCGGTCTGGATTAGGAGCCCCAGGGCCCTCTGGTTAGGAATGGAAACATCCAAATCTACCGGGGTCAGGGCGCCGCTGGGCCACGCCAGGGCGCCCAGCTTCCCAAGGGCCTGTGCCTGCCCGGCCCGGGGGCCTTCCTGGTTCCAGAGGCTGGGGGCCGGGTGGGAGGAGAGTCTGCTTCCCAAGGCTGGTGGGAGATCTGAATGAGAAGGAGGTCTCAGACCCGAGGGGGTCAGCTCTGGTCCCCTGCAGGAAGGAGCCACCCCAGGACCGCAGAGGCTGCACCCGGAAACAAAGCTGTGATATGTGACTCAGCCTGAGCCCGGGACTCAGAGCGCTGAAGACGGCGGACACCCTCCAGCCGCCCCAGAATCAAGGGACCTTTCACCCTTGCGTTAGGATTCTGAAACATTAAAAACCCGCCAAATCCAGGGGCTTTTGTGTCTGATATCATCTGTCCTGAGATCTGCTCTGCCACCTAATCTCTGGTTTCTAGGAACACTCCTGTCACTTGTCGCTTTAGATCACTTTAACTTTTAATTTTTCTATTATCAAGTCAAATGGTAACGATGCCACGTCGAGGCCTCCGCCCACCTCATGCCTTATTCACGGAGAAGCAGCAGTGTCTTCAGGGAGAACGTGCGGGAGGCCCGGTTCCGCCCCTCCCAGGACAAGCCCCGCTGCTCGGGGCCTCAGTTTCCCACCTGCCTCCCATCAAGTCCGGGAATCTTGGCCACCCGCCTCCCCCGGCCACAGGCCACTCTCTTTCCTGGAGCATCATCGGCGCTCAGACCTGCTAGCCTCACCGGCCTGGAACATGCCTGTGGCTCTGAGCCCCCGAGGTCACACCTGTTCAAGACCGTCCCACCTGTGGGGTAAGGCCAGCGTGGGGACAGTGAGGCAGGGGGGCCCTGAGCGCTGATCTGCTCACTCGGGAGGGCGCTGAAGGATGAGAGGTGGGAAGAGGGGTCCAGGAAGCTTCCAGAGGCCACAGGGGGCTGGCCGCCTTCTCCAGGATCAGCCTCAGCTTCCGGGCCAGGGAGTGTGGGCCCCCGCTGCCCCAGTGGCAGTGCCCGTGACACTGTGTCACATCTATGCTCCCCTGCCCATCTCCCCACCCAACTGGGGGCTCCCGGGCATCAAGCCTCACCCAGCGGGTATCCCCCACATGGAACACAGTGTCTGGAACACAATAGGGGCTTAATAATTGAAGGAGGGTGGGAAGTGGGCACTCGACACACTCAGGCAGAACCAAACTGTGCCCCAAAGAAGCACCTCTTGGGAGATTCCGCTCCCTCACCTGAGCCACGCAACCCACAGCGCCACCCGGCCCCCTTATGCGGCTCATGCCACAGAAAGGCAACCTTTCAGATCTTTAGCGCCAGCTGAAGAATGATCAGAAACAGAGATGAAGCCAAAGTGAGAGCAGAACCAGCTGGTGAAACTAGACTGATCTCCGTTCACCCAACACCCAACAGTTAAGCAACGCAGTTCTTGGGCTTTTATGTTAGAGAAAGAAGGCCCTCGAGGTCTATTCTGTCATCTTCAAACTCACCGGGCAGAGGAAACGAGGGATGTGAAGCCGCCTTTTGAGGACGAGAGAGCCGTCCAAAGTGCAGCAGACCCAGTCACGGCCCGAGGAGAGGGCGGCCAGGCCCACGGACCGTAGTCTCCCCACCACCCACATTGGCTTCCTGAACAGGACCGGAGCCAACCCGGCCCGGAGCCCCGGGACAGCCAAGTGTGCGGACCCCGCTCGGCTCAGACGTGATCCAACCCGCCCCGAGGCTAGCACTTCCTCTTCCCGCCAGCATCCATCTAACTGTTCCTTGCAGAGACAGTCCGGTTCTGCACACAAAGGCCTAGCTAGAGCTTCCCCAGCTGGGGACAAACTCACAAAACAGGCCAAAATCCTAACCCCAAAGTCCCCTGTGCGTACGCGCGTGCACGCGCACACACACATGCAGACCAAATTCCGTGCACGCAGCCATGGACACAACGGGTGCACACGCACACGTGCTGCTTCTCGGTCCTCCACCCCATGGCCCACCCCCTCTAGGACTGCTGGGAACTGGGTTGGAAGAAAATTAAGCTGGAGGCGTTGGGATGGGGAAGTAGTGGCTACTAAGGGGAAGGGGAGATTCAAGAGACAAAGAAGAAAAGGGCTCCCAGATTTATTTAGCTACCTCCACTGGGGCCCCGCCAAGGACAAGCTTGGGCTGCCCTGGGCAGGATGCCAAACACAATACCTGAGTCCCCACCAGCCCTGGGGCCTAACCCCGTCATTTCTTGAAGGTAAGTGGACCAGGTACGGCCTGCACGTAGAGATAAGGGCTGTATACAGAAGAAGAAAGTTGGTTTTTCCTGAATGTTAAGAAGCATATTTCAAGCGGTGGAAAGGGCTCAAAGGACACACTGGGAGTGGCCTAGTGAGGCCAGAGCCTTTCCCTTGTTCAGAATCCTAAGTTGAACTTCTTAAAGTATAACTAATTCCGGTCTGGTTGGACTCACGCTGCTTTTTAGCTCAGTGAAGCTTTCCCTGTTGGATCCAAACACAACGTATAGTATTTGATTAAGAGGGAATCGAGGGACTTCCCTGGCAGCCCAGTGGTTAAGATTCCACGCGCTCCCACTGCAGGGGCTTCCTGATCGGGGGACAAAGATCCCGCAAGCCACACAGCGCAGCCAAAACAAAAACCAAAACAACAAAAGAGGGAATCAAATAGGGGACAGCTGCCAACAACGCTGGCTGGCTTAACTGCCACCTCCTCCAGGGAGCCCGCCCCAGCGCTCCCACTGCACCCACCGTCATGGGAGCTGTATCAGGGCCACCGTGAGAACACCTCCCTCTGTCCAGAGAGCCCCTGGGGGCAGGAGCGGTCCTGCAGTACTTGGACTTGCACCTCATCAAAAGGAACTGAACCAGAAAGCACCAGGAGGCCCACAGGCGCTGCTGGTTAAAATGACCGCAACAAAACATGTTTTATCAACCAGCTCCCTGCCTTGTGGCTGGCCCCATTCTCATTTCTTAGGCAGGGCTCGGTTACATTCCCTCGGGCCTACTCCCGGCCCTGGGCCCGGGGCCCTACGTGGGAGATGAAAACGGAGGCCCAGCTATGGGCCTGGATCCCGTGCAGCCTGACCCTACACCCAAGATCACCCAGAGGACGTCCACACATCAACAGCACGGAGAGAAGGACCAGGTCAGAGCACAGGGGAAGGAGGGGACGGGAGCTGGCAGCAGGCTGAGGGCTGTCCTTTCTGGATCGGAGACTCTCTCCTCTGAAGTTCCTTAGGAAAACTCACTTCTTCCTGGACACACCAGGGTCTAAATCTGCCTCCTGTCTCACTGCTGGGAGGGCCTCCACGGCTCCCACCTGTCTGCAGCAGCAGACACCTCTGGACTCACACCCTGGATGGGGGCCGGCCAGGGGCCCAGCTCAGCTCCACGCAGAACCCAGACAGGTGCACGGGGCAAGTGTCTACACTTGCCCGGCCCCCAGACTCCCGGCCAGGAGGCAAGAAGGCAGATGCCCACGCAGGGCCAAGAAGGACACCCCGAGACCTCTACAGGGTCTCCTGATACCGTGAGGCCAGAAAACCCCAGAGAGAATTTCCCAAGGGGTGAAGGAAAGGACAGCCAGCCACGAGGGCTGCCGGGGCCCGGGGACGTGTGACCCCGAGGAAACAGCCCCAAAGAGGCAAGATGGGCACAGAAATCAGGCCGCAGGTATTCTGTGACTCTCCAGGGCACAGGGGGACGTCTCTCTCTCCCTGATCCCACAGAGCTGGAGGGACATCCCTCTGCTGTAGCCGCCACCCTGAAGCGGCATCTGTAGCTGGCTGGGTGCTAGGCAAGTTCGGCCACGTGGGCCAGGTGGGGCAGCCGGGCGCCGGGCGGCACGCTGGGCGGGTCTGGGTCCTACCTGGAGGCGACCTCACGCTTTCCCCAACCTCCAGAAAAGGCCACAGGCCACCACCAGCTTGGGAGACGCGCTTTGGGGAAAATGCAGTCCTTGTGGCATTCCTCTGCTGTCTCTCCCCACTCGGGATAGACGATGGCTAAGAAAACGAAGCCAGTCGTGGCAATGACTTCCAACAGATGTAATCAAATTATCTATTCCTGGATTCTGCAAGTACTGAAACGTCGTAATTCAATTCCTGAAGTGTCATTTGGAGCTGCTGGTGCAGGTGACAGGGAAGCTCGGGAATCACGCATCATTCAGGCCCAAACACACCTCCGTGACCCGGAGCTCCGGTGCCCGGCGCCTGTGCTGGGGGCCGGCCAAGGATGCCACAGGGGCGGGGGGCAGGTGGCAGTGACTGAGAGTCTGGGAGGTGCGCTGCAGAGCAACGAGGACGTGACACACTGAGCTTGAGGACAGATGCGCCCACCGCACCGGGGGAGTCGGAAGGCTCCCGAGGGAGGTCCCTGGCGGTCAGCAAAGCTCCACTGACCGCAGGATTAAAGGCTAGGCCAGCACTGGGGACAGAGAGGAGAGGGACCTGGCCTGCCCTCAGGGGCCTCCAGTCCAGTGACTGCGGGCACACACACGCTGACACCCACGCACACACATGCACTCGCAAAGTCCCAGGGCAGGCAGTAAGGACCACATGACAAAATGAGGACCCCAGGCAGCGCAGGGGTCCACGGCAGACCTACCCCCAGCACCAGGCCCACTGTGACAATTCCAAGGTTCCCATGGGGGCTGTGGACTGTGAAATGGGACGAGAGTTTTTCTGGCGCTTTGACAAACTTACGCTGAGAAGCCTAAAATATATATATCTAAACCAACATGTGGGACTATAGTGATTATTATTTCACATATCTACTGGTTTCCTTCGAAAGTTGATGAATTTTCCACAAGAGGGTATGAAAATTTTAGTTTAGGGGCTTCCCTGGTGGCGCAGTGGTTGAGAGTCCGCCTGCCGACGCAGGGGACACAGGTTCGTGCCCCGGTCCGGGAAGATCCCACATGCCGCGGAGCGGCTGGGCCCGTGAGCCATGGCCGCTGCGCCTGCGCGTCCGGAGCCTGTGCTCCGCGATGGGAGAGGTCACAACAGTGAGAGGCCCGCATACCACAAAAAAAAAAATTTTAGTTTAAAAAATGCCAACAAAGTACCCCCAGATACAGCGCCACTATCTGCCCACCTCCTCAGATGAAATCTCATGTAAGTACCAGCATGTGCAGGGACAGAGTTCTCCTCAAGGACCAGGCAGGTGACAAGAAACTGGAGAAACAACTGGAAATAGCAAGACAGAAACATCTCCTTCCGCGCAACGCGACTCGGGGGCCGTGCTCCTGACGGGCTCCTCCCGCAGAGGCAGGTCCAGAACGACTGCGTGTGGCTCCAGGCCCCCCTCGCCTGGTAAAAGCCCCCATGCTCACAATGAGGGTCCAGCGTCTGCCCTGCAGCATTGTCCCCCCGAAAGTCCTGACTCCGTCCCCTGCGTGAGATCCACTGGGGCTCCTGCAGCCCTAGCATCCTTGATCTAACGGCCAAACCACTGGTGCTTTCACCGAGTGCCGAGCGCTCCCTGTGCCCATGGCTAGAGGCTCAGAGATGCACAGGCAGAGTGTCTACACCAGGGGGTAGAAACCAGGACAGCACACAGTTCGGTGGACGGGCGGGGCGGGCATCAGAGGCTTCCAGAGGTAATGGTGGAGCCACTGAGGTGGGAGGCTGAGGCTACAGATGGGCCGGGGACGCGGGAGGCGTCAGACCAGGAGGGACCAGGTGCCATGAGCTAGGGATGCTGGTTCCCCCGGCGCCAGACAGATGTGCTCTGGGAAAACCAGATCTTTAACTGAATTCGAGATTTTGCTATTTATAGGAATGCAGCAGTGAGCGCCTCTGGGGCACCAAAGCATCCCTCCGTGGCAGGCGAGGCACTTCCTCTGAAAGACGGTGAGAGGAGTGGGTTCCAGAAAGCAGAAGAGCCGGGGCTGGTCCAGACCGATGGCTAGGTGTGCTGCTCACCCTTCACCTTCTCGGAGCCGCGTGAGGTCAGGACAGACAGCCCCTCACTCGGACGAGCGTGTGTGAGCTGCAGGCCTGCCATCTGTTAGTGGCTGTCATGACTGTCCCACCTCAGCAGCTAAGGCAGGCAGAGGCGACTGTGGGGTTGCAACGGGCACATCGCGATGCAGGAGGGGTGAGGGGGAACCATCCCTGACCAGGCGGGAAGGCAAGCGATGGCTCCTGGCTGCCACCTCCAGAAAGAGCCATCCCTGGGGAAGACCTGCTGTCCCTCCCAGGCCGGAGTCCAGTTCCACTCCACCCCCTTCCACCTCCGGGCTGGCGGTCCACACGGCAGACACACTACCCACCCACCTCGCTGCTGGAAGGTGCACTTGTTTCCAAGAACATGTCTAGAGGTGGGGCTCCGGCTCTGGAAAGTACCCTCAACACACACACACACACACACACACACGCACGCACACACGCACGCACACACGAGAGCCTGGAGCAGGTGCACGGTGAGGGTGCCCACTGAAATAACCAAGATCTTACTGTCCTGGAACATCATTCCAGAGGAGCAAAAGCAGGGTCAGAGGATCTGAGCTCTAGTCCCAAAGGCCACTCTCCTCCAGGAGGCCCATCACGACCAGGTACCTTCCCTGCGGGGATGTCCCACCACCCAGTGCCTGCACCCCCTCTGCACCCCAAGTCACCCTGCCCTGCTTACCACTTAGCAGGCCCACTGAAGGCCACCACTCCCTGGGCGCTGAACGCCTTCTACACGGCAGGCAATCGTGACCTAGAATGGCGGTGCGGTATCTCCGCCTTACAGAATAAATCCCAAGGCTCAGGAATGGGGAATTGCTGACCCAAGGGCACAGCCACATCTGAACCACATCCTGGCTCCGGGCCAGGGGCGCTCACACCTTGGCTGACCTAGGAACCACCTAAGGAGCTGGTTTAACATGTGGATTCCTGGCCCCGCCCTGGAGATTCTGATCAGTAGCTCTGGGAGGACCCAGGAGTCTCACCTTCCCCTGCCAGCTCCCCAGTGGTTCTGAGGGAAAGTGGGTCACACCTTCCAGAAACACAGCGATGGCCCAGAACCTCTCACAGAACTGAAATGCCACACATAAAACTTATGGGAGTGAGTATATATTGACACGGCTAAGTTTGGGGGCAGCAGAAACGGAGGTGATGGAGGGGAAACCTCCACCCACCCACACTGGAGGGTGCATCTGCTCGCTTCACATTGCCGAGCTCTCTGAGTCAAATGCTCTCCCTCCTTGCCATGGTGTCACGGTGACCTCAGAAAAATGGCTATCCTGCTGCTCTGCTCTTTACTGCATTTGTTTAAAAACAAAAACCAAAAAAACCCCAAAACCCCCTCATCTTCAAGTCCACTTCAAAAAAAAAAAAAACAGACAGCATGGGCTAGAGAGAACAGTGCTGCAAGGCTGTGTGACTCTGGGAAAACCACTTTCCCTCTCTGGGCTGGAGATTCCCAGCCATACGGGAATCCCTAAGACCCGTCTCTGCTCAGGAATCACCTGACCTCATCCTTTCTATAATACAAGCCAGGGTTGTCCTAAAGCCACCGTTCAAAGGAGCCCCTTTATGGGGTGCTTCTATCTGACAGAGGACAAGTGTAGGCTGCGTCCCCCTTCAGCCTGGGCGCTGGGGAAAGGCCGGGGCAGGTGCCATGTGGGTCCCCACGCCCACCCCCCCACCCCCGGCATAAACAAGCGTGCATTTTGCACAGCCTCGGGGCCTGCAGCAGCAGAATGGGATCCCGTGTCTGCAGATAAGCACAGGGACTGCTATGTCCCCCCCACAGCCTGTCAATTAGCAGAAGCCTACAATAGCACATTGTGAAGGCCTGGGCCTCCTTCCGTCTGGCGGCTCACCTTTCTTTCCAGAAGGAATGAAGGCTCATCTAAATAAGGAAGTAGAGGGACGAGCAGAAATGTTCCTTCCCTGTTCTCGCCACACTCCCCGGATGTCTCACTGCAGGAATAAACCCCCAAGAATGCCTGCCTGACCTGTCAGGGGAGCAGGACCCAGAGGCATTCGAAGTTCTGCCTGCTGTTACACTAGCCTCCCACAGGTACTGTCCCCACCTGAGGTCCAGGTGCCACCCATACACCTGCCCCGGGCTCTTCCCCCCCGCCCGAGGCCGCGCCAGCCTGAGACTGCCATCCTCCCCCAATGCCACCACTCAAGCTCTGACTGCTACTGGCTGCTCGTGCCTGTGCTCCACTCTCCCCCATAATGCTGCATACAGCAAGTGCTCAATATAGATTGGCTGGTTGAGAAACCCATATTCAAGGACAGCAGAGTCAAGTCGAACCAGCACTGAGGCCCTGCTCGACCACGTATCAGCTGCGTGACCTTGGGCGCGTCACTTAACCTCTCTGAGTCTCAGTTTCCTCCTTATGAAAGAGAGATGATAGAACTCCAGTTCCTAGTGCTACTGTGAGAATCAAATTAGCTGATGTATATGAAAGCACTCAGCAAGCTCTCAAGAGCCATGGAAATGTTATTAATATTATTATCAAAAGACACAGTCACCATAACAGAGCCCAACCTTCCGATGAAAAGAGTAACATTTACAGCATAAGAAGGGCTGGAAGCATAATGTTAAGCATTACTGTTCACAACTTAGACAATCAGCTACAAAGTAATTGACGAATCGACCATCTCAAGTCCCTAAATGTGACTGGTTTCCCAAAACCAAATGAGGAGACAGAAGTAAGATCCAGACAGCTGGGGTTGGCCAAGATCCTTTGCTGGGAGTTCTCCCTTCAAGTAGGGTAACTGATTCAAATTTCAGAGACAGAACAAAATGTGAGTTATTTTGTAACTTTCCTCACGAGATAATGGATGGAAAGTGAAACCAGCTTCTCTCTCTGATCCCCCCACCCATCCACCACTGACTGAACTCCCCCATCACCTGGGAGCCTGTGACCATCAGATGCCCTGGGTGGCCACTCTCACCAGGGTTTCCAGGGCACTCTCGCCCATCCCGATCTAATATTTATAGAAATAGAGGACCCGGCCAACAGGCCAGACAATGAGCTCCTTGAGAGCAGAGCCCACGTCTGCCCATCTTGTTCTCACACGGTCCCAGCACCTTGCAGCTGCACAGCACATGCAGGAGACAGGTTGTCGGCTACGTAATGACAAGTGTGATGGAAGGAAGAGAGAGAGAGAGAGAGAGAGAGAGAGAGAGAAGAGGGAATGGAGGGAGAGGCGAGCTCCACTCTCTGGACCGCGCGCAAGGCTCAGCCCTCATACTAGGAAGATGGCTGTTTTCCTATCACAGAGGATTCATCGTCCAAAGGAAATTTTGATGAGATTTAGCTTTATTTTGTTTTTGCTTTCCATTTTTCAGTCTTTCATCAAACAGGGCCGTCAGATAAAGCCTCAGCTACCCCTCCTGGAAGCCTAAGGATCTTCTCAATTTCCTGGACAAGGCGTCACGTGCCTGGAATCCCCTCCCCGCTCAGCGCGCTCTCCCCTGGCAGCCCCTTCCAGGGACGCCTCCCCGACACCCTGTACCCTAGGGGAGTCAGGCCTCCCCCCCTTTAGCCCGTGCCCCCTCCATCCATGTGCTTGTGGGATCTGACTGCCCTCGCGAGACTGGGAGCCTTTGCTGGTGACCAGCAGCCCCAGCGCAAGGTCAGACAGGATGCCAGCGGAGGAACGAATGACAAACAAAGAGCAAGTGAGCGAAGGTGCCGTTCAGCCCTGACGCCAAACCAGAGGGCGACGCACAAGGAGGTGGGAAGCAAACTCAGGGTCTCTCAAGCTGGGGGAAGAAAGAGGACCCCGGCCTCCTCTGAAAGGGGTTTTCCGTGTGCATACGGAAATAAAATCGCCCACCACTGCTGGGAGCACTGGACTCTGCTGGGGGGCAGGGGCGGGGGGGGCACCTCACTCCGGGTGGAGAGGAGCTGGCCCGACGTCAAGCCACGGTGTCACTAAGTCAGGGTCCTGGGAGGAAGGGAACCGGGCGCTGTGGTTGGCTGGGTTTGGAGAGTGAGGCCACCAACCACCCACCACCCAGCAGACCTGGAAGCCCAGCGTGTTCGTGGTTCAGAGACGTGGCTTTCTTGCCTCCGAGGCCCAGGTCTAGCTGGGAGGCTCCACCTGCGGAGAGAGCCAGAGGGACGAGGCCCCACTCGCCGTGGCTCAGGGCTCCCTTCGGGGCAGCGGGTGGGAGAAGGGCCTCCGGGCCAACTCTCTGACCTCGGTGCTGCCACGCAGGCCACGAGGATGCGGCAGGAGTGGGGACGTCTGGGAACAAAGGCGCCTCGTTTCAGCTCCTTAGCTGCTGGCTGGCAGTCCCATGCCTGCGGGGACTACAAAGGAAAACAGATGTGGAGAAACCAGGTAAAATGCAGGCCCACGGACGCCTGCAAAAGCACCAGGCCGGGGGTGCCCACATCACCTGTGAGGCTCGACTCCAGCCGGAGGGCTGGGGCTGGGGGCGCCCTCGCTGGGCAGGCTGCCCCTCTGCCCACCGTATGGCCACTGCTGTGGTCGCCAGGAATTTCTGAAGTAGAAGGAGGCTCTTCAGACAGTTACGCTACTGATTTATTCTTGTTTCCCTCCTCAGACTTTCTATTAAAAAGGTAGGGCTTGACCCAGCTATCCTGACAACCCGACATTACACCTGTCCGTTTATCAAGGGGGACCAGAGTCATCGCAAGCAGGGCCATGTCTAGCCAGAAAGGCTCTTCCTTCTGCCGGCAATTCACAAAGGCTCCTGGGCCACGTGAAAGGAAGCAGGCTGGGAGGAAGATGATGGGCCAGTGGTCAGAGCTAGCAGCCTGCAGGGGCAGCAGCCCTGGGGGGTGGGTACACCTGGGGAGGTGTGGCCGCTCCCCGCTCAGCCCCCACTGCTCCTTATGATTTCTCATCCCTGGTAAGAAAACGTCCTTTCTGGGCTTCCCTGGTAGTGAAATGGTTAAGAATCTGCCTGCCAATGCAGGGGACATGGGTTCGAGACCTGATCCGGGAAGATCCCACGTGCCGTGGAGCAGCTAAGACCATGTTCCACAACTACTGAGCCTGGGCTCTAGAGCCCGCGAGCCACAACTACTGAGCCCACGCGCCACAACTACTGAAGCCCGTGCGCCTAGAGCCCATGCTCTGCAACAAGAGAAGCCATCCCAATGAGAAGCCTGCGCACCTCAACAAAGAGTAGCCCCCGCTCGCCGCAACTAGAGGAAGCCCGCGCACGGAGACCAAGATCTAATACAGCCAAAAATAAATAAAATAAATTAATTAAAAAAATAAATAAATAAAGACTATGTGGTTAAAAAAATCACATTGGTTATTAAAAAGAAAGAAAGAAAGAAAGAAAAGAAAAGAAAACATCCTTTCTGCCCAAAGAAGTTGCTGCGATTTTGTAACAGGATGACAGTCTCCTTACTGTTGCTGTCGGGGATGGGATTGTTCCGGGGAGAGAAACATGATTTCTTGATTTTCTTCTCTAAACTGCAAATGGGGAAAACAACAGGAGTAAATAACATTGTTCTGAAAACACCTCGTGGGGAGGGAAGGTCGTGATGTTTAAGAGAACATTCTGGTTCGATGCTCAATTTAGGGTAATCTAATCATTGATGCAAGTGGCATTTCTGCTCTTTCTAATACACTCCTTGGGGGAAACGCATCACCAGCGATGGTGGGAAACCAATCAGGATAGAATTCTGCCGCTGCCAAGCCCCACAAGGGCCCACTCCCTCCCGCATTTCATCTGGGGTTTACCGTGACCTGCTGCCGCCTCTCTGCCCACATCAGCGCCACAGAAGGTATGAGACTTGGGCCTTGCATCACACAGCTCACACCATGGATGAAGGAGTAAGATAAGGAAGCGCTGCGAATTAATAAGGAAAATGCTCACATGGGAAAGAAGGAAACCTGAGCTGGGGTACGCAGGACTCCGGGCTAGGCCAGGGTGTGGGAACTTGGTCACCTGCGCGGCTCTCCCTCCTCCCCAGCCCCAGCCACCCCACAGCTGCGTGGACCCAGCACTCCTCCTCTATCCCACTCGGCCATCCAGACCTTTTATAAAAGGATGCAGCTGCCTGAATGGACAGTGTGGGCTCGTGGGAGGAACACCTGGCCCACAGGTGGAGAGCACGGCCCACAGGTGGAGAGCACCGTCATCTCAAACTGCTTTTCTGTCTGGCCATGTCGCGCGGTTTGTAGGATCTTAGTTCCCCAGCCAGGGACTGAACCCAGGCCTCGGCAGTGAAAGCACCAAGTCCGAACCTCTGGACCGCCGGGGAATTTCCTTAAACGGCTTCATAGATGAGAATTTACAGCTAGGATTTGGGGGATGGGTAGCCAGTGAAGGTGTGAGCCCCCAAACACGGTCAGGCCTGAGGAGCTCACAGGAGCCCAGGGCAGGAGCTGGACCTGGGGGAGGCCGGGGCCAGGGCCCAGGACCCCACGGGAGGTACCTGGAGAATTAAGCTGAGGGCTTCTCAGTACATCGGCTGCTCACTTAGTGCCACCAACGCTGGAATGCTAACTGGGGTGCTCTTTCCTGCCAGCCAAGCCCCGGGTGGTGGGGTGACGGGGGCACGGGCTTGCTGTGAGGCCAGACTGACCTGGGTCCCCATCCTACCCAGTTACTTAGCCTTTCTGAGTGGCCGCAGGACGAAGGGGACAGTGTGTGTGACACCCGCACTGGGGCGCCCAGCACCGAGCAGCCTGTCTCCACCCCCTCCCCCAGTGCCTGCACCACCTGTCCCACCTCGAGCTTCCCCCTCAGCCTGTCCTTCGAGGTCTAATTCAAAGCCACCTCCCAGACCCTCAGGCTAGAACGGGTCTCCGGCCTGGACTTGGGAGCTGTGTGTCCTTAAGCAGGTTACCTAACCTTGCTGGGTATCCATTTACGGGTAAAACAGAGACAATAAAAATACCTGGCTCACAGGGTTATTGCTGGAATCAGAAAACAAATGATTTGAATGAGTGAGTGAATAAGCACGGGGGGCGGGGCGGGGACGTATCCTCACCAGGCTCCTCCCACGGGGGGCTCTGTCCCTTCACAGGCACGAGGCGATGAGGGGGGCACCAGGCAGCTCAGAAACCATGCTTCCCAAGGAGGCGAAAGGCCAGGGCATGAGTGAACCCAACGACACCGGCCTCTCCCCCTGGCCCTTCTCTGGACCTGCATCTCCACGTGTCTCTCCCCCGACCTTGTCTCTGCATGTCTTCCTCTGTGCATATCTTTCTCTCCCTATCTCTCCATCTCTGCCCAGAGTGTCTCTGCATCTCTCTCCCAGTCTGTTCGCCCTTCCTGTGTCTTTCTCCATCTCCCTGTCTCCCTCCCCCGTGTCTCTCTCCTACTGTGCACCTCTCTTTCTTTCTTTCATTCCGCGTGTCCGTGTGTGTGTCTCTCTCCATCTCTCCCCTCCTCTTGGTCCCCTTGCCTCCTTCTCTCTGCAGATCTGTATGTGTGCGTGTGTGTGTATGTGTGTCTGTGTCTGTCTGTCTGTCTGTCTCTCTGCACCCCACCCCCATCATCTCTCTCTCTCCACCTGTCTCTCCCGACGTGTGGAGAGCAGGGCAGGACCTCACCTGTGACCATGGACTCAGGCTTTGCACGGCATGTCTTCAGGCTGGTCTCTTGCCAGATATGAACAAGTATGTTTTGCCAAAAGGCTCACAAATCAGTACCATCCCACTCTGTACAAGTCCTGGGGTAAATTACTGTTACATGACTAATGTTCCCTGGGACAAGAACACACTTTCCAAGACAGAGCCCATTGCCTCAGCCAGGGACCCCCATGTCCAGATAAGAGAAAATAGGTACTGATTTCTGAGACTCTCATAGCAAGGCTTTGTGGACCCCCTACACAGAGCCAAAAGAAACCTTAATAAGTTATTTCTTTATCTATCTAGAAAAAAGTGTGTATGTCTACGTGGAGTTTTTTCTTCCAATGCCTTTGTAAAACTACCTTCTCACTCTGCTTGACCCCTGGGCAGTAAGCAGATAAAGGAGGTCAAACAGTTATTGATCTTCCCAGCCATTTCTAGGATGTCACCGCAAAAACCAACACAGACAGTCTCCAGGAAAGGTTGTCAGGACTGAACACCATTGTTGCTCCTCACTTACTGTTTAGCAATCAGTTGATTTTGTGGCTGTCCTGGAAAACTCTTATGCACCCTTCAAAGCCCAATTCAAAAGTCCTCTCTCTTTGCTGCCACTGCTCAGCCCAGGAACGTCCCACCCATTGTTCCCAGGGAGCCTTCAGAAGGCTGGGTGCATGTGCCCCCTTTGCCTCCTGACCTTCTGCTAATCTGTGAGCTCCCGGGGCACAAGGTCACCATCTCCCTCATCGTCTCCCAGCAGCTAACACAGGGCCTGGCACCTGGAGGAAGCTCAGTGGACCTGTTCATCGAAGGACCTATGTGGAGGTGACCATAGTTTGCAAAACAAAGGTTGCTCCACAAGTTTTCACAGTAGACCCTCCCATGGGGCTGCATGTTTAGGATCAGATGCTTTTGGAAAAGCTGGGGCACTTGTACAATAAGCCCCCATCCATATCTTCCACCCCTGGAGCTTCTGGAAGAACCCAGAAAGAAGCAAAAAGGAGCCTTAAGTAGTTAGAACCCTGGTCCCTGCCTTGATAGTGTGGCACGATGGAAAGAACGTGAGATTCAAAGCCAAGAGACCTGGCCTTGAGTTCACGCCTCGGCCTTGGGCTGAGAAATGAGCCTGGGAGCCTGGTTCACGCCTCCGTACAAGGACAAGGGTGCTCGTGGGACGCCTGGGAAGTGAACGTGTAAGGTAGCTGGCCCTGACCCTGACCCTGGCCAGGCGGGCCCTGATTTCAGCCCAGAATTTCTGAGAAGAGATGGGAGGTTCTGTTTAAGTGAGCCGTGGAGCAAAGTGGCCTCTTACCCTGACGGGGAAAACGAAGGCACGGGGCTGGGAGGATTGGGGAGTGTCTCCCAGAGGCCTTTTAGCTGCCTGACAGGTAGGAGGTCCTCAGAAACATTTGTGGAATGAAGGAAAGAGGGAGTGGACATAGGGAACTCACCTAGTGCACTTTGGTAACCTAAACGGGAGGGAAGTCCCAAAGGGAGGGGATATCTGTATGGGTACGGCTGATTCATTTTGTTGTGCAGTGGAGGCTGACACAACATCGTAAAGCAACCATACTCCAGTAACAATTAAGCAAAAAAAAAAGGAGTGGAAGTGCGGGGCTGAAGGGCTGTGCACAGGGAAGAGGGAGCCAACCGCCGCTGGGCCTGGAGGGGCTGAAAAGGAAGATCTGTGAGTCAGACAAAGACAAATATTATATGATATCACTTATATGGGGAATCTAAAAACTAATACACATAAACTTATTTACAAAACAGAAACAGACTCACAGACATAGAAAACAAACTTAGGGTTACCAAAGGGGAAAGGGGGGGAGGGATAAAGTAGGAATCTGGGATTAACAGATACACACGGCTATATATAAAGTAAACAAGGTCCTACTGCATAGCACAGGGAACCATATTCAGTTTATCTTGGAATAACATATAATGGAAAACAATCTGAAAAATATATATATATTATGTATATGTATATATAAAACTGAATCACTTTGCTGTACACCCAAAACTAACACAGTATTGTAAATCAACTATACTTCAATAAAAATAAATAAAGAATAAAATAAAATAAAATGCCCCTTCTATTATCAAAGAATAACAACAGTAGTTGAGAATGTTTTATGTTCTTATTTGACAAAATTTAAAGTTAGAAACCCTATCTTGGCCCTAACTTAAAAAAAAAAATTTTTTTAACCAGTTCATAGAATCCTAAAGTCAGGGAGCCACTGCCCCTTCCTTGGGTCCTAAAAACGGACTTTCCCTCAGGCTTCTCTTGACCCTCAGAGCCTCGCCTCTCCAAGACCCACGTGAAGCACCTGTGTGACGCCCTGACCCCCTGCCAGCGCTGAGGGCAAAGCTGAGGTGGCCGCAGCCTCAGGTGGAGAGTGGCACTGCGGGTACAGGGGACCTGCCTCACCGTGGATGTCACCCTGACCTCATCGTCCCAGGTCCCACACGCCTGCATAGGCCCTTGCTGCTTCTCAAATCAATCTTCGAGGCCAACAGGGCAGACATACTCCCCATTTGACAGATGAGGAAACTGAGGTGCAGAAAGGCCAAGTGACCTCTCCATGGTGCCCCAGCAAATGAACGGCAAGTCCTCACTGACTGACCACCAGCCCAGGGCAGTGGGGATTCTCTCTGCCCTCATCTTAACCTGGTCAAGCAAACAACCTCCAACCGCCCTGTCTCTGCAGAACTAACAAAGCACAATTTTCGCGAAAAGTCTTGGTTTTCAGTGACCAATTCAAATCAAAAAGCATGACGTGTCTAACCTGCTCAGAATTGTTTAATGTCAAGAATGGAACCCGCCACCTGCCTACAAGAAAGAGCCTTGCAGTCTCCCTGACCAGCTAGTAAGCTCTGTAAAGGCGGGTTCCATTCTTGACATTAAAAAAATCCCCACGTCTCCTTCCCCACCTCTCCCTGGAGGCCTGTGCTGACTGCTGTGAACTCTCCTGACCCCTTGGCGGGAGACCAGACCAGATCCCAGACGTCCCCAGAGGGCTACAGAGGAAGAGACAAGCCTGGGTCTTGCCCCAGCACACATGACCTGTGCCAATGGAACCAATGGGGGATGGAGTCAACTGCTTCCCGGATAATTAATTTAGGTCCAGACAGCCTATTAAGAGAAAAAGAGATTCAAGACTAGAATGGAAAAGTTTTAGCTAATATGTGGGTGGGGATAAAGGTATATTCTACCTTCTAAGAAGGGGCTTAAAGGGATTACGGAGGGGAAAGAGGAGGGTCCCAATATCTCAAAAGGAACAGGATGCAGAAGAACCTCCCTCTGCTAGAAATCTGAGATGGGAAAAGAGGGAGGGGTCAGGCAGGGGTGAGTACGGATAGGCAGCAGTGCTCCTGGTGTTTTGTTTTGTTTTGAAAATAACAGCTTGTTGAGATATACTCTACACACCATACAACTCACACATTTCAAGCGTATAATTGAACAGCGGCACAGAGTTGTGCAACCATCACTGCGATCAGTTTTAGAACATTATAAGAAATCCCTTACCTGTTAGCAGTCACGCCCTGTTTCCCCCCAACCTCCCAACCCCAGCCCTAGGCAACCAGGAATCTACTTTCTGTCTCCATATATTTGCCATTCTGGATATTTCACATAAACGAAATCACACAATATGCGGTCTTTCGTGACTCACTTCATTCACTCAGCAGACTGTTTTCAAACTCCGTCTGTGTTGTAGCATGAGTAGTACTTCACTCCCTGGACCGGGAAGTTCCCACATGCAGCAGAGCAACTAAGTCCGTGTGCCACAACTACTGAGCCTGCGCTCTGGAGCCCGCGAGCCACAACTACTGAGCCCGCAAGCCACAACTACCGAGCCCGTGCGCCACAGCTACTGAAGCCTGCGTGCCCTAGAGCCCGTGCTCCACAACAAGAGAAGCCACTGTAATGAGAAGCCCGCGCACCGCAATGAAGAGTAGCCCCCGCTCGCCACAACTAGAGAAAGCCCGCGCACAGCAACGAAGACCCAACGCAGCCAAAAAAAAAATAAATTTATTTTTTTTTTAAAAAGAGCATAGATAGAAAAAAAGACCAGAAAGAAAAAAAACCAGAGCTTCGTTAACTTCATCCCCTGAGCTGCCCCTGGGTTGTGGGAGGTGCTCACCTCCCTCTGTGAGGCACAGGGCCTGTGGGACCCTCTCAGGTGGGCTGCACTCTGAGCTCGCCAAGACTCAGCTGTGTCTGTCCTCAAACCTGCTTATTCCAGTTGTACTTATTACATTACTTAATTAAATTTTACATAAACCATTGGAATAGGTGTTAAAAAGGAATTGCTTTTATGAAATAAGAGTTGAATATTTGGGGAAGATTGCTGTTAACTCAGGCACAGACAAAATAGCTGTATAATATTAGGGATCTATAAAAATCTGCAAGTATTGGACACTTAGTTCCTGCTTCACTTGATAGAAACCAAGAATCACAGAAAATGTATTAAAGGATACTACAGGGCTTCCCTGGTGGCGCAGTGGTTGAGAGTCTGCCTGCCAATGCAGGGGACATGGGTTTGAGCCCTGGTCTGGGAGGATTCCACGTGCCACGGAGCAACCAGGCCCGTGAGTCACAACTACTGAGCCTGCGCGTCTGGAGCCTGTGCTCCGCAACAAGGGAGGCTGCGATAGTGAGAGGCCCGCGCACCGCGATGAAGAGTGGCCCCCGCTTGCCGCAACTGGAGAAAGCCCTCGCACAGAAACGAAGACCCCAAACGAAGACCCTAGTCAAAATAAATACATTAATTAATTAATTAATTATTTTAAAAAAAGGATATAACAAAAAAGATAACGTGGACACCATGCAGTGGTAATCCGAGAAAGGCCTGGGCCTTAAATCAGATGATGGCAGAACGAACACACGTTTTATGTTCAAATGAAATGTTTTACATTAAAATCACATGCTCAAGGTATGCCTGTATTCTTTTTCTTTTCATTTTTATGATCCCCTCTTTAATACTCTTTTTCATTAAGCAACTTGTTGCCAGGGCTGATGGTAGCAGAAGAGGAGGGCTTTTTCTGGACACAAATATACAATGGTTACCTGGGCACGTGTGACAAGATGTCATTTTTTCCTCTCTCCTTTTTATCATCTAGTATTTTCAAGATGTTCTAATGAGTATGTATTGCTTTTATAGTAGAGAAAAATGTGTGATAAATGTTCCTTTTTAAGATTCAGATTCTATTACTTCCAGCTAGCAATGGGGAGAAATTCAGGACTGCCACACTGTCCGGGCCAGCACTGTCCCCGGTGGTGCCAACCAAGTACCCCGGGGCTACACAGGTAAATAAGGAGCAGGAACAGAAAGGGAACAGCATAGAACCAACCAGGACTCCCAGGAGTGTGCTGCTACCTTCACTGAGAGGTAACAAACACTGAAATAGAGTCCCTACTTTGGTGGAAACTAAGACAGGCCCCTCCACTAAGCATTTTGGGCCAGCAGTTGGAGAGGCAGCCTAGCTTTTGGAAATGAGACAAGGCTGCCAGATCAAACAGGTTTGAGTAACATCACGCCACGCAAATCTGGATTTCCTGGGAGAAGGCCAGAATCCAGAGTATTGCTAAAGAAACACGAGGCTTCTGCTTTGATACGTGCGAAATAAGGCAGTTAAGAGGCCCGTCTCACTGTACCTAAACTTCTCCACTGCTGGTGAGGCTTCTGCGTCCCCGGCACCATGCTGGGTTCTAACAATGGGCTGGGTTCTAACAGCAGGCATCTAACGATGGGATGAAAGAATGCGTGATGCGGTGCAGAGAGGCTTATCAGGACACCGATCCTTCTGCTGCAGACCAGGGCTCCTGCAATGGCAGGGGCCATGGAAACACGCCTTCCATCCTTCAGCTGCACAGCCACTCCTCACATTCTCATAACTAGGCTTTCTCATGTTTGAAAGACAGTCTGCTAAGCCAGGACCCCGACTGAATCCACAAAGACATGGAAATGAAGGGACTGGGGAACTGAAAGCAGGCCGATCGGCCCGTGCTCTGTGCCAGGAACACAGTGCATCCCAGGGGTGTGAGGGAGGCCTCCGGGAATCCCCACCCTCACCCGGAGAGAGGCGATAACCCACGGGTGTTTAAATCCGTAGGGGACCAGGGGCTGGCAGAAGGACCCAGAGTCTCTGAGCTGGACTTGAAGGAAGGGACTGACACCCCCAAATCAGATCCTGGAACCCCAGGGTAGCAAGAGGCACTTCCGAATGAGGAGTGGAAAGTGTGGCCATTTGAAAACTGTTTTCCTCCCCCCACCTCTGCCCCCCGCCCCATCCCCACTGCCCCCTCACAGGTCACTACACCCGTGACTGGAGCTCAGCCGGAACGACCATTATCAGGCGCTGGGAGGCACAGTTCTTACCGAACATGAAACCACCGTGATCCAAGTCGGCCACCAGCTCAGGAGGAAGCTTCCCCTGGACGCGCTGGATCCCGGACCCCGTGAGGTTCGGCCACAGCCGGGCCTGGCACCGAGGAGGTGCTCAGAGGGGAAGGCTAGTGGGTCAAAGACCAAACCAGTGACCGTGTGAGCAAGTCCTCCCAAAGGTCAGGGCCCACCGCTCGGACCCCAGAGGCCACGTGGTCAGACACACTCCCTCTCGTGAGCTTGGCCCGCATGGCAGGCTGAGCTCACATGACCAGCTTCCACCACCAGCCAGCACCTGGGGCAGGTGTTCCAGAGACGCCTTCTGAAAGTGAATTCCGGTCGTACAACACTCGGGCTTGTCTGTGAGCTCCGTGTCCCTTTGAGGATGAGAATGGTTCGCACCACCCCCTTCCCCCCGCCCCCCTCGCCCCAAGCAAGTAAATACAAATCCCTCAGAAACTAGTGTGGGCAGTAGACAGGGTGTCGAGAGGGAGAGAGAAGGGGGAGGGAGGGGGAGGGCCAGCATCTGCGTAGGGGGATACAGGGGCTTTACTAGACATGGAAAACAAAAGGGGAGGGAGAGAGAGAGTGACAGACTGGGTCACGTTCTCATTTTTATACCGTCGTCCTGCAGATACAGAACTTTTAGTTCGCTTGACGGTGACCATGCTGAACGCTCTCCCGGCACCTAATCAATGTAACTAAACACCTGTCTTGGGTCTGGGGTCCTCAGTTCAGTTGCCCAGTCAATGGGGGGGGGGGACACTCAACTGATCGTTTACACCACCTGGCTTGCGACGTAAGACACAAACACCCTCAAGAGTATCTGGAGATGTGTTTTGGTTAACGGTCTCTAGAAGACAGAACTGCTTCCCTACCCAAAGAGGAAAAAAGCCTCTTCGTGGAGCAGGGTGGTGAACCAGTCAGACAAAGTGTGCACCGGGGGCTCCAAAGGCCAGTCCTAAGTGAGGCACGAGGGCTGGCATGGGGTCGAGGACCGGTCAGGTGGGGCATCCCGGGACCAGGATTCCTCTGCCACATCCCAGAGCTTCCCGGCCCAGCCTCTGCGGGGCCGGACCAGCTCCTCGGCAGCACTGCTGGAAAAAAAAACAGAGGAGGCCAGCAGCGCACCTTCACACCCCCGTGCCACCAGCACCCCGCCTCCTCTCAGAGAAAGGCACCCATGGAACAGAGCTGGTGCCCCACCAGGACCTGTGGGCCCCTGCTCGGACCAAGGCAGGCCCAGAGACCCCAAGGCATCGTGCACACGTGAGCACACACTCACACATACACGCACACATACATGCCCCCACGGGAGCGCACTCAGACGTGCCTGGAGACTCACGCTCCGTTTATAAACTCAATCACTCCCCCTGGTTTGCATACATGGACCATCTGTGTGCTCGAGCTACTTGGAAAATCTTCCCCCAAATGGCCAAATGTGCTCCGTGGTTGCCCCTTGGCAGGGAGGGGTATTACACATTATTAATCTGTTTTCTAGTTTCTCTATATTTTCTGAATATTCTACAGTGAACACGCACGTATCACATCTACATTCAGAAAAAGTTCAAGTATACAATTTTTAAAAGTCTTTCTAAGGCAAGTAGTAAGTAGCGTCCAAGTAGGACACACTCAGGTATCTCATCTTGATTCACATACAACAGCACCGAGCGTCTCCACGTACAGAGGAACAGAGCGAGGATGGGAAAATGCACAGAGCTGCCCAAGGTCACCCAGCTAGTCGATGGTATCTTACTGCTGGGAACAGGCTTCTCTGGTGTTTCCCAAAGACAGCAGAGTGAGCAAGCGAGACAGAGACAGACAAAGGGAAAGAGAGAGAGAGAGAGACAGGGAGAGACAGCGCACTGAGAGGGGAGGGGGGAGGGGGGAGGGGACTGTGGCGTGCAAGAAACCCGTCTTACTCATTTGATTATAAAATATTTCTGAGCCACCAGATGCTATAACAGAGGCTGCAGATGCCCGATAGCTTTTCTTCATTTCTCTGCACCAGGCTCCATCTCAGGGCCCTGCAGAGTGATATCCAAGAAGTTATTGTGGACGCCATAAAGACAATAACTGTGCAATTTAAGAAACACTGCTCAATGCATCCGAGTAACAGATGTGCCTTCATTCCTGCTTCCCAGATAAATGGGCCTTTGGCTACCCCTCAGGCAACTGGGGGCCCTCGGGCAGGGGTGGCCCCTTCATGGCATGGCCGCCCGCCCAGGGATCTGGGCTCTGTTACATAATTAATCCTTGGCTCAGAAGAGCAGCACAGCCTCCACAGACAGCCCGACTCAGCGGTGATAGCCCTGGGGAGAGCGCGCATCAAAGGCCATGTCTTCCTCTCCTCCAAGATCAAAGCAGGGTTGATGAGGTCACCGTAGCACGCACTCAGTCTTCCCAGTGGCTTGTTCTGCTTTTCTTGTCTAGTTTTAATAAGGGACCCTGCATCTCTGGTCCTTCAATAGCTCAAGAACCTAGTTTAAAAGCAACAGGTCAGGGCCCCATGCAGACGGCCGCGCCGCTCGGTCTGCACTTCAAAGAGCTGGTGCGCTAAGGTTCTCAATAACCCAGGAAAAGCGAGATCCTCCTGGGGCGCCGGCCTGCCCAAGGCTCGCTCCGTAATTACTTGCCTAGGAAGAGCTCGGCCGTCTGTCCAGCCTCCAGGCTGAGCCCTCTGTGCTTCTTCTCTGGTCACTCTCTACCCTGCAGCCCCACCCCGAACAAGAGGATGGCAGAAGGACTTTATACGCCATCGGTGGCCCATCTAAACACCCCTCTGCAAGGACGTGCTTTGCGTCTGCCCTTCAAACTCAGTTTTAGTCGGTTCCAGTGGGGTCACTCTGAGCTGCCATTGGCCACGCGCAATCCAAGGTCTGCAGTCAAAGGCAGCTGTGCCGTACCAGAGGCCCCACCCTAAGCCCTTCCTCGCCCTGAAAATGCTGCAGACTTCAAGGAGCCTCCAAATTCAGAAACGAAAGGAAGGATGACCCTGAGAACAGGAAGCGCTTACATGGAAGTCTGTGGGCAGATGCTAGGCTGGCTCACCTGCCCGCCCCCCCAGCATGGCCCACCATCCAAACACCCCCTACACACACACACACACACACACACACACACACACACACACACACACACACACACACGAGTCCTGGGGGAGATATGGTGCCATCAGTCCTTCACACCCTAGTGTGAATTACCACCAGGTTGCATTCATCCTGCCCCAGAAGGGAGCCACTACTCAGAGCAAGGACCCTCCTAGCAGAGGGGTAGGGGAAGAGGGGATAAGTAATGAGTGAGGTGTGTTTTAAGGGGGTTGCCTTAGGGGAGAACAGGGGCAGGATGGGCGCAGGAGGGGAAGCGGGTGCAAAGAGGAATGGAAAGGACCGAATGTTTCCCTTGTCTTAAAACTCTGCCAACCTCAACTTGACTTTAGTTAGAAGGAAACAGTCCTCCTCCCTGGCGTCCCACGCAAGGCCCTAATCAGGAGCTGGCAGCCTCCAAAGCCCGTGTTTCCACCGCGTGGCTCAGCCGCGCCCTGGCTGGTGCGTCGGCCTCCCCGTGAGGGGGACAGGGGACACTGCGGGGAGAGATGCCAACGGCCACTTACACGCCACAGCCTTGGATTCAGGCCACAGGACAGACAGAAGGAGAGAATCCTCAAAGGCCAGGCTGGAACATTCTGGCCAGCTTGGAGGGCAGCCAGCCCACCCCAGAAACAGATTGTGCCTCTCCTTGCCCTGAGACAGAACCAAACTCAACCAGAGAGAGAACTGGAGGCACAGAAAGAGCTTAAACACATCTGGCTCTTTACGGCCCAGATGCCTTAGCACATGCTGTTCCTGATGCCTGGAATGCACTCGCCCCAAATTCTTCCCAAGCCAAAGTCTAGCAACCCTAAAAGCCCAGGCTAGCAAATCACGCCCCGCCTCCCGCCTCTCTCAACCACTAGGCCCCGCAGGGTCAATCAGTCCCTCCTGGAGCTCTCTGGGCACTCGTCCCCTTGGGCTGTATTATTTATGTTCATCCTCCCTATCAGGCTGGAGGCCAGGGGCTGCGGCGCTTTATCACGGTATCCCAGGAGCCGGAGCTGCCCGGCCTTGCACTCCAGGCGCCTGCGCAGAGAAGGCGGGGTGCCCCCTGGAGCCGAGCAGTGCAGCGTCCCCACCCCCAAGCTCATTCAGTGACGAGCCACTGATTACTCACCAGCGATAAAACATCTGCCTTAAATCCTATAAAATCCCTATCTAAATGAAACAGCGCAACTCTACGAGGAAGGACCCCTGAAACTCCAAACTCCTGGATCTTTTCAAAATATGTGAATTTTCCCCAGGGTCATCAAAACGGCGTTGCTTTAACACTGTCACATCCTTGCGGAAGCGCTGGGCCATACCAGCTTCTGCTCCATCTGCGCTTCTCCCACGTCTCCCGGGCGGTCTTACAACACAGCCTGAGCAGCCCTGGAATCACTTCCTGATTTTGTAAGGGCCAACAGTTCCCCATTAGGTTTCTGAAGTCTGTGGGCAGCTTCCAGGACTCTAGGGGAGAGTTTTGCTTAAAGACCCAGCCCACACCCTGCGGTCACAGCTGAACCTGATAGAGAAGCAGCCCTGTAGTTCAGTTTCTGCCACAATTTCCATTTTACATCTAGACCCTTGGGCTCAGCCTAGGCTTTGAGAAACTTTGCCGGGAACAGCCAATTTAGAGCACAGCTCCGCTGAAAACCTTCCTCTAGGTGCGTTATATGGGGCATAGGTTAGTGGGCCGTCACGTAACTTATTTGGAATTTACTGCACATCCAATACAGTATGTGGAATTTATGACAGATGTTCCGAGGGGAGGGGGAGGGATGGGATGATGTAGCCCAGAGAAGAGAAGTCTGAGGGTTAATTGAATGAAATCATCTTGATTATAAGAGCTCTTTCTTACCCAGAGGAAAGTCAACAGGACAGGGATGCAGGGACAGGGGAGGGGAGCTCTGGGCACTGAAGCCAGCCAGAGACAGAAACCTGCAGGGCCTGTAGGCTGCAGAGTTTCTTCTCAGAGGCTCTTCAGAGATCAGACTAAGTCCCAAAGGAAACTCCCCTGGTATCCAAAGTGACAGTAGAAAAGCAAAGCTTTGGGAGTGACAAGCTTGGGGCTGGAACTTACAGACCTGGTGGCCCAGCCAGTTCAGCCCCCTGTGAGCCTGCATCCCCGTGGGACAAATGACGTCACCCCTCCGGGGGCATTGCCACACCCACTTACAGGTGGCCTCGCAAAGTCACCACCTCTACTGTTGTAAGTGACATTCTGAGTTATCCAACATTAAAGAAGCATTAATAACTAGAACATGTCTCTGACAACCCTTAGCAGGATTGTGGTGCAGTTTTTAGCAACAGGCCCTATAACATAATCGCCCCTATAACATAATCGCTATGCCTTACGTGGTCAGAGCAGCCTGGAGACCCACAGGAGGAGCTCCAGGAATCAGTAAAGGAAGCATTAACAGCCTTCCTGTTCAGGTGAAGCAACTGGGCTCAGAGAGGTTAAGCCACTTCTCCAAGGCCACACAGCTGGTTGGAGGGCTACATTTCACACTCAGGTCTGTGTCTTATTTCTGCTCTGGGGGTGGCGAGGTGGGGATGGGGTGAGAAAGCAGGGCAGGTGCACGTGCCCCGCCCCCTACCATTTGATTCCCAAATTTCTGAGAGGTCACAGTATGAGAAATAAAGAGATGTCTGTGCCCACAGACTTTACCAGATCAACATAATCAAGTGAAACAACTTCATCCCAATGTCACGAAGCCCAGATTATCCAAGAATCCCCTGCATTTAGGGGCAGAAGGAAAATGTCTTCCTTCTTTAATCCCCAGCCTTTAATCTCCCACCTGTCAAGTCTGGATCTCTCGGGATAAGGAAAGGGGAGGGTAACAGCCAGGGTTGGGCGACGCAGGAGCCCCAGGCCCTCGACAGCTCTGGCAGTAGGAAGAACTGGTGTCAAGTAACCCCAGGAGGCCCACTGGCCCAGGGGACCCGTTCACCAGCCTGGTTGCTAAGCCCCAGTATCCAGAAGACTGTAGCGAGCTGTCTCGGAGTCTTGCCGTGTAACCTTGTACGCTCTGTACCACGATTTCCCTATCTGTAGCACACAGATAACAGCGCCTACCTCACGGTGTTATTGGTCTGTAAACGTTTTATTGTTAAAAAAAGAATTCCAATATGTACAAGACAGAGAGACTAGCGTAATGAATGGTGGGTACCCATCACCCAGCTTCAGATGCCCAACTCGCGGCACATCTTGTCCCCTCTGTGCCACCACCACCGCCCCCCCTCTGGTGCTTCCTGGGAAACATCCCTGTCCATCGCTAGCTATCTCAGTAGGCCACTGGGGCAGGGGCCCTGACCTTTAGACACCAGGAGGGGGCACACAGTTAGAACTCAATAAACGTTAGCTTGCACTTCTCCGCATTATTACGTCAATGAGCCCACATGAGCGCGCTGCCACGGCTGGCACCATGAGCCGGGCACGGAGAAGGTAGCCAAACAATCACAGCCACCACTCTGTGAGAATCTGCCAGTGCCAGGCGAGACAAACGTCACCTTGCGGAGTCTGCCCTTCAACCCTACGAAGTGGGAACTATCCCCACTTTACAGCTGGGGAGACTGAGGCTCAAAAAGATTAAGCCATCTATCTTTTTAAATCACACAACTAACATCCAGGCCTGTCCGGTTCAAAAGTTCACACTCTGTTCCCTTATGTTGCCTCCCGGTAACCTGTCAAAATACTGTCCGTTAATATCTGCTTGGTTTTGTTTTTAAAGTATACAATTCGGTGGTTTCTAGCATATTCATAAGGTTGTACAGCCGTCACCACCGTCTAGTTCAGCACATTTCCATCGTCCCTTCAAAGAAGCCCCACACTCTGGCAGCCACTTCCTAAGCCTCCTCACTCCTAGCCCCGGCAACCACTAATCTACTTTCTGTCTCTTTAGATTCGCCTATTCTGGCCATTTCATATAAATAGAGCCGTACAATAATTGGCTTTTTGTGTCCGGCGTCCTTCACTGAGCATAATGTTTTCAAGGTTCACCCACGTTGAAGCATGTGTCAATACTTCATTCCTTTTTATGACTGAATAATATTCCACTGCGTGGATATATCATGTTCTGTTTATCCATTCATCAGTTGAGGGACCTTTGAGTTGTTTCCACATTCGGGCTATTATGAATAACGCTGCTATAAACATTTGCGTACACGTTTTTGTGTGAACATGTGTTTTCGATCCTCTGGGAATGGAACTGCTATGTCATAAGGTAACTCTATGTCTAATTGTTTGAGGAAAGCCAATTTGGTTTTCCAAAGCGCTGCACCATTTTATACCCCTACCAGCAATGCTTCTATTTCTCCACATCTTCACCAACACTTGTTATTGTCCAGTTTTTTGATTCTAGCCATCGTGGCGGAGGCATCCGTTTATATATATGCATTTATAGTTCGTCCTAAACTTCTGTGAAATCTCACGGGCTCCTCAAGGCAACCACACAAGGTAGGCAGAGAAGACTTTTGCATCTTACAGATGAGTAAACTGTAGGCTCAGAGGAAATGAATAACCTGACTGAAAGACGATAGAAGGTCACCTCCATCTCAAAGAAATAAGAAGTATGATTCTGAGCTCAGTTTCTCCTCTGCTCTAGAGACCGGCCAGACACTGGCAACTCCACGAGGAAGAAGGATTCCTGCCGTTTATTGTGACCGCACTGTGAGGTTTACATAGATGTCAGCACCTCAACATCACTCAAACCAGTCCCCTTGGTCTAAAATGCACCACTCCTAAGAAAAAGCCACCCTCCCCAGTAAAGAATCATGTCTCTTCAGTTCTGCCCACTAAAAGGATTTATAATGCTCCTTTAACTTTTTCTAAAAATAGTAAATCCCCTCCCCAAATCCAAAGATGGTCAGTGACACAGATTAAGCCAGTGCCGCAGGGGCGGCTCGTCCTCAGAGGGCAGCCTCTACAGCGTCACCGGGGACACCACCAGGGCCTTCCTAAGCCCGGGTCTGGCCCAGGAGCTTCCTTCCCAGGGGACTGCACATCCAGCCACTGAGAGCGCTTGGAAAGGGAGGTGGGGAGGAAAAGGCAGGCTGTGGGAGGAAGGGAGCAAGGGGATGTGTGGCAAGATCCTACTCACAGCTTCCAAAGGCCATAATGGCAGAGAAAGAGCCCAGGACGGGGCTGGAATCAGGGCCTCTCCTTATCATCAGCTGTGCAGCCCTGAGCACATTTCTCAACCTCTCTGAGCCTCAGGCACCTCGTCTGTAAATAGCGATGAAACACCTGTAACACCAAACCTCCCAAGGCGGCTGTGAGAAGTAAATAAAATATGAAAGCAATTTGACAACTATCAAGCTAGATGAGTTGATATAGTCATGAGGGGGGAGGGGTGCAGTGACGTATTTCCATGTATTGTTTTCTTCTAAAAATGGTCATCAAGGGACTTCCCTGGTGGTCCAGTGGGTAAGACTCTGCGCTCCCAATGCAGGGGACCTGGGTTCGATCCCTGGTCGGGGAACTAGATCCCACACACTGCAACTAAGAGTTTGCATGCTGCAACGAAGATCCCATGTGCTGCAACTAAGACCCAGTGCAGCCTAAATAAATAAATATGGTATATTTTTTTAATAAATAAATTTTAAAAAATAAAAATGGGGGCTTCCCTGGTGGCGCAGTGGTTGAGAGTCCTCCTGCCGACGCAGGGGACACGGGTTCGTGCCCTGGTCTGAGAAGATCCCACATGCCGCGGAGCGGCTGGGCCCGTGAGCCATGGCCGCTGAGCCTGCGCATCCGGAACCTGTGCTCTGCAACGGGAGAGGCCACAGTGAGAGGCCCGCATACCGCAAAAAAAATAAAAATAAAAATGGTCATCAGAACTGATAATTACTTATAATTTCACAGCAGACATGCAGCAACAGATGAAACCTAGTAAACATAATAAATAGCAAAATCTTTACAAATGTGCATATTTCTAACCTAGCAACTCTACTTCTAAGACTCTATCCTCAGGCATAAACACACAAATTGGGGGAGGGAGGTACAGGAATGTTCGTTATACCATGTGGTAAATTGTAATGTTCAAAATGCTCACTGTCCCTCCCCCACAGCGAGAGGAGTGGGTACGGTGAGGTGGGCCACCCCACTGACATCAGGCTTGGCCATATGGTTTGCTTTAGCCAATGAAGTGTGAGGGGAACTGACACGTGATACACGTCAATTCTCGATTCTGAGCAGAAGCTTAAAGAACCATCGTGTTCCACCATCTTTTCTTCTTTGCCGTGAGACCAGCAATGTTTCACATGAGGGTGCCCTGTCTGCCTGGGTTCCAGAGGGACGAGGGCATCAAGCAGAGCCAGAGCCAACAGGGATAGTCATGTAACTTGAGCAAGAAAGAAACCTACGATGCTGTAAACCATGGAGATTCGGGGGGGTCATTTGTTACCAGAACATAACTTAGCTGACTGACACACAGCCCTGTTCCTATTAATACAGAACTGCAATCAACCTAAATGGCCAGCTAAACAAATTCTATCTATCTATCTATCTATCTACCTCCACAATGGAAGGCCAATAAAATGATGTAGACATTGGCATGGAAAAACATTCTCAATATGTTAACTTTAAAAAAGCAAAATTAAAAAAAAAAGCAGAATATAAAATAACAGTACTGACAAAGGATTAGTCTCTGAAATACAAAAATATCTATAAATCAATACGAAAAAGATAATTACCCAAAAGGAAATTGAGCAAAGGAAATGAACACACAATTCACAGCAGAGGAAACCAAAAAGGAAAATAAACATACTGAAGTGTTCAGCCTCGCTAGAACTCAAGAACGTACAATTTAAAACAACCGTGTGATACTGTTTTACGCCCATCTGTCATGTTTACAGGTCTTTACAGAACCATCAATCAAAATAAGTGAAAATATGATCTTATTTTTGCTAAAGATATACATTTCTATTACAAGTATATACAGGGCATCTATAAAGTCTGGACACAGAAGACATTCTTTTGTTCCCTCACAGGTTGAAGATGTTCTTGACGATGCTGTGTCTACCTGGCAATGTTTCCAGACCTCACGGACTCCTCTATGTAGACAGGAATAACTCTTGAGGGGTACACGACAGCATGCTAGCAAGAGTTGTGGGGAATTTTTTTCTTTCTTCTTTGCTTTTCTGTGTTTCCCAATCTTACCCAGCAATTTTTGTGTGAAAAAAACAATTTCTTCAAAAATCAAGTCAAGCTCAAAAGCAAAACGGCCACAGGTGAACCCTGGACGTGTCAGCTTCGGGAGCACAAAGGAATTCCAGTTTACACGGAAGGTCTGGGGCAGAGGAAGGAATACACCTGCCTCCTCGAGAACACAGACTCTAGAAGCTCGTCCTAGGTGGTGCCCCGTCCCTGGGCACGGCCAGGTGAAGGCGCACCTGACGTCAGGACCCTGGGGAGCTGCCTGGGAGGCTGCCTTGGCTCCTAGCCCCGGAGGGAAGGCTTCTCTTTGCCTGTGCTGAGGCCAGGAGGCTACTGAGACCATCGTGCTGGCTCCCCTGATCTCCAAGGCAGAACCCTTCCCCCAGAGGGTTCACAGAGAGTGAAGGAGAGTCAGAAGGAGGAACGCCAAAGCCCCAAGCACAGGCACAAGTGTCTACAAGTAATTACGACCACCTGATTTACACTCTGCTCTGCTGCCCGAGACTCAACAGTAAAAACACATTGCTTGTACTAGAGGGGAAAAAATAATCTTTAAAAAGAGGAGTAGTGGGCTTCCCTGGTGGCGCAGTGGTTGAGAGTCCACCTGCTGATGCAGGGGACACGGGTTCGTGCCCCGGTCCGGGAAGATCCCACGTGCCACGGAGTGGCTGGGCCCGTGAGCCATGGCCACTGAGCCTGCGCGTCCGGAGCCTGTGCTCCGCAACGGGAGAGGCCACAACAGTGAGAGGCCCACGTACCGCAAAAAAAATAAAAAATAAAATAAAAAGAGAAGTAGCTTTGTCTGCATCTGCCCAAGAGGCTGATTAAAGACCAAGCCCACCAGGACCCAGCTCATACCTGGACCTCTGCACCCCACCTCTCCACCCCCAATTCACACCCCACCCGGCCCCTCCTGGCTTCCCCTGCCTGGCCCAGTCATCTTAAGGAGAATCCCCCCACCCTTGATATCTGATACCCGCAATCCCTGATCACATTCCTCATCCCCCACCTTTGAGGTCCAAGTCCTCAACCTGCCTGAGGCAGCAAGCCCGTTAGGCCAGCTCAGCAAGATTCCCCCAACACTTGACGTGTCCTCTTCGTAACTTTCCATCCACTGACCCCTCGGCCCTGCTCCTTGGCTATGAATCCCCACTTGTCATCGCTGTCTTCTCCCCCCGTTTAACAGGGTCAACTCTTTTTCAATGGTCCTGGATAAAGTCTCCCTACCGTTTAGCAAATGTCAGGATAATTTGTAACAGCCCTCGGCCTGGCAGGGAGTACAGGGGCCACCCTGGGCAGCAGCTGCCCAAAGAAGGGGTGGTAGGATCAAAGAGGGACTTGCAGGGCTTCCTTGGTGGCGCAGTGGTTGAGAGTCCGCCTGCCGATGCAGGGGACACGGGTTCGTGCCCCGGTCCGGGAAGATCCCACATGCCGCGGAGCGGCTGGGCCCGTGAGCCATGGCCGCTGAGCCTGCGCGTCCAGAGCGTGTGCTCCACAACGGGAGAGGCCACAACAGTGAGAGGCCCGCGTACCACAAAAAAAAAAAAAAAAAAAAGGGACTTGCAGAGAACCACCGGATGGTGGGGATGGGACAGTGGCTGGAGGCAAGGAGGGCAATTCCAGAGAAAACAGAAACCTGTTGGGTACAGGGACTTAAACACACATTTAAAAAAAAGTCAGAGAACATGATGAACTTCATGGTCCTGTAACAGAGTCTTTACTAGAGTGAGATGGTAGATGCTTAGGAGGCCAGAGAAAATGAGAAGGGAAGGGAGGCGGGCTGGGGATGCAGTGAGAGGACGCGGGCTCTGGCCCAGCACTGCCTCCAAATGGGTGACCTTGGGCAAGTCACTTCCCCCTGGAACCACCCTCTGTCAGCTTCCACAGAAGCAAGAAGGGAGGCGGATGAGATAAGCAAACGAGCGTTTAGGAACCATGTCTCTGGGAGTCCGCAAAACAAGTGATTCTGCTCTCACGACAGGGAGGAGGGGCCTTCAGCAGCCCCGGGGGCGTGGGACCCACTCCAGTTTGATGCCAGCGGCAGGACAAGGCAAATCCTCCGACTGCAGCCTGTCTCCACACACCACGATGCAAATCAACACTCAGAGCTACGCGGGGTTCAACAAGGCTAAAAGCCTCAAGGCCCTTCTTTAGAAAGCCCGTTACCGCTCACCCGCAGGCTGCCATCCCTCAGGTCTTGTGACGGGATGACAGTGGTGTCCTTGGCTCCCACCCGGTTAGCTGGGAACCCTGCGCCCCAAAGCTGTGTTCAGCCCCCTAAAGTGCAGGCCACATCTGCCGGGCAGCAGGGAGGGGACAGCTGCGGCTCAAGGGTCGGTTATGCGGCCAGGAGCACGGCCATGCAGTGACCGGCGGGGGATATGCTGAGGGCCAGGACAGATGCGCACACGCAGGGGTCCCACCGGCCACGTCCCAAGCTGCCTTTCCTCTCAGCCATCCTCACCCCCTCGGTCTAGGCAGCCACGACAGCTCATAGGAACAGTGGGGACAGGCGCCCTCACCTTAGTGACCTGCAGTGAATGTACCCGCAGCTTCTGATAGGATATGCTCTACGAGCCAAAGAAGGTGCGCACTGGGGAGGCCTCGGAGATCGCCTCGGTTAGTGCTTTCAAACATTCCGGCTACGGATTTAAAGATGAAACCTTACCAGAACCTTGATAAAATGCAGGTGCGGGGTGAGGGGGGGGCGGCAGGGCAGGCGGGGCGCTCACCAGGGCTCAGGCCCTCCCGTCCACCCTCCTGCACCCCCAGCTTCAGAGCAGGTAACTGTGACAGCTCAGCCCAACCCCCTACCTGGTGCCCCGAGCGCAGGTGTGCACCAGGTTACAGCTCAGCCAGCAATCGCAGGGCACGACATGACAACAGGCGACACGGGGCTCCCCCCAAGATGACAACAGGTGACACGGCCTCCCAAGTGAAATGACCGCAGGTGACACGAGCCCCCCCAAGGGAAATGACAACGGGTGACAAGAGCCTTCCAAGTGAAAGGACAACAGGTGACACGGGGCTCCCAGTGAGATGACAGCAGGTGACACAAGCCCTGCCGAGGGCACGCCACCAGCACAGGCAGTAGCTCAGCCGGGGGCCACTACGGCATGGCCAACGTGGCCGAGCAAGTGATGGCGGCTTATTTATTTCCAAGTCCAAGAAGATCAGAAACACCACGCCAGATGGGGAGGAAGGAGTAGCCAGAGAGGACACAGAGCCTGGAACAAGCGAGGAGATAGACAAGGCACAAAACACGCAAACTCACAAGGTGAACGGTCTTCCGCTCCCCGAGGACACACCTAACAAGGAAGGATGTCCAAGCCCGCCTTGAAAAGTTCCTGGGAGTTCACTTCCTACCCCGGAAAATCACTTCCTGCATCCATTTGGCCAACAAAGATTTCCTGAGTGTCCCTGGGTTTGGGACACTGCTCCGTGCCCCAAAGGACATGAAGGAGGCCTAGCCCAGTGCTTGAGGACTTGGACAGGAGGAAACGCAGGAGGAGGGGGAAGGGAAGGGTCCCCGGACCACAGGAAGGGCACGTGCAAAGCCTAGGAAGCAGGAGAGGCTGCCAGTTCCACAGACGGCAGCCGCTCCTGAAGGCCGGGGCCAGGGGCACCTGGGGAGTGGCGGAGGGGTGGGCAGGCGCCCAGGAAGGACAAACCTGGACGCCAGGCAGTCCCCGGAGCTGGAGTTGCTCTCTGCAGATGACTGGCCCGTCCCCAAAGTGCGAATCAAGAAGGCAGAGCAGTCGCGTGTGGCTTCTTTTCTGTCACTGCTGCAGCTGGGAGACTAGGCAAGAGGCACGGATGCACGTGGAGGCGACCGGGGAAGTGGGACCGCCTGGTCCACGGGAGGGACGAGGGACAGGCCAAGACAGCGGACTAGAGGGCGTGGACGGGAACGTGCTAGTGAGGCAGAATCCACAGGGCTTCGAGCAGTGGCTCTCAAACTGCAGTTCCTGTATTGAAAACGCAAATTCGCAGGCCCGACAGAGCAGCTTCGGACTCCGAAAGGCTGGCGTGTGGCCCACGAATCTGCATCCTCAGGTAGGGGGTCAGGGTCCATGCTTTGAGGAACAGGCGCGGAAAGCGGCTGCTCTGCACATCAGTAAGAGAAGAGGGTCCAGCAAGAACCTAGGCCTGGCATATAAGAGGCGCTAAAGAAAGAGTCCTTTTCCTTTTCCATAGTTAGCGCTAGCCACCACCTGCTGAGTATGCGAAGCCCTTAAGGGCATCATCCTTGAGATTAATCCCTTACCAACGGTATTAGGTGAACACTATCATTCCCATGTGCTATAGGCTGAGTTATGTCCCCCAAATTCATACGCTGACAACCTCACCCCCAGGACCTCAGAATGTGACTGTATCCAGAGACAGGCTCTTTAAAGGGGTGATGAAGTTAGAAAGAGGTCATACGGGTGGACGTAATCCAATCTGACTAGTGTCCTTAGAAGAAGAGGTGATCGGGACGCAGAGGGGTGACCACGTGAGGACGCAGTATGGAGGTGGTCGTCCACAAGCCAAGGAGAGAGCCCTCAGATGGAACCAGCCCTGCTGACACCCTGATCTCAGACTTCCAGAAGTGTGAGGCCATCACTCAGAGGAAACATTGAGAGTGGTGTGGTTAAGAAACTGACCCAGGACTTCCCTGGCGGTCCAGTGGTTAAGACTCTGCGCTTCCACCGCAGGCGGGCATGGGTTCAATCCCTGGTCAGGGAACATTTATCACCTTTCCTCCTCAGCAGAAGGATCTACACTGGGACCATCCAGGCCTCACCGAGTCCCATTACAAGGCCCTCATCACACACTCAAAGATCACGGGACCACTTTGAACAGGAAAACACCTCTGGCTCTCCACAGAAACTGCACAAAGTCTTTAGTTTAAAAAGCAAAAGAACCAAGATTGAAATAAGAGGAAATGTTCTGAGGGTGGGTGGGAGACCCTGCATGGCTCGGCTAATCCTGGAGCCAGACTCTCGGAACCGTCCACCGATCCATGCAGCCACAGCCTGTGCCCCCGTGCACACCAGGGGGGCGGGGCCTATTGCCGCTGCTTTATCAGAAAAAGCGTGGCAAATCTGAGGCCCAGCTGATGGGGCCAGCGTCACCTCAAACACACTTTGTTAGAGGAATCTTCATCTCGGAGGAATTTCATGGTTCCTGCAGCTGGGAACCACGCCAGCCCAGCACCTACCTGGAGGCCAGGATTCTGGGCCTGGGTGGGTAGGGGGTGGGTGGGTAGGGGGGTGGAAGCAGTGGGCCAGGATGGTGGGACGGGGGCTGCGCCTGGGGGGAAAGTGTGAAGTGACGCAGGAGAGACGGGTCTCACTGCGAGGCAGGTGTCGCCGGGCCACGTCCGTGCTGGAGGCTCTAAGGGAGAATCTGTTTCCTGCTTTTTCCAGTTTCTACCCGCCACCCACACCTCTTGGCTCCTGGCCCCTTCCCCCATCTGCATAGCCAGCAGCGGCGCTGCACTGCATCGCGGCCCAGTCTTAAGTCACACGGCCATGGGACTGACTACAGCTGGGAAAGGCTCCTCCCTTTTAAGGGCTCGGCCCTGGTGGTACCGGGTCCACCCTGGTCATCCAGGACACTCTCCCCGTGGCAAGATCCTCCATCGTAACCACATGGCAAAGCCCTTTAGCATGTAAGGTAGCATGTAAGGTAACACATTGTAACCCAGGGATTAAAATGTGGACTCCTTTCAGGGCCATTATCCAGCTGACCACAGGACTGCCAAGGAGCTGGATTCCACAAAGCTGGAGCCAAGGGTTTCTACCTTCTGGGTGCGTGAACCCCTCCGGGCAGCTCACAGGCATTCTGAGGCTCACCCCTGGGGCCCCTGATGCAGGAGAGGTGGGATGAGGCCAGGAAGCTGCATTTAATAATCTTCCCTGACAGCCCCTCGCAGGCCAGAACACCTGTAGCAGACAGTATTCGGGTGGGGGAGTCACCCAGATGCTCCATGCCAGGCCCTGCTGCAGGCTGGACTCAGACACCCCTGAGCTCCCATGCAGAGCTGTGGCCCCCTCGGAGAAGTTACTTAACCTCTCTGGGCCTCTCAGTGTCCCCTTGTGTGAAATGGGAGCCTCCCCAGCACCCGCCTACTGCAGAGGGTGCCTGAGGAGACAAAGGAGGCCACGCGTGGAGGCAAGTGCGGGCGCCCCTGGGCTGTCCCACCCATCACACCGGGCCAGGCTGCCTCAGAACCACACGAACAAACGGCTTGAGGACAGAAATGGCCTCAACTGAAGTCTTTTTACACTTACTGAATGCAACAGGCCATTACAAATGAAGCTTCTGCTACATCAGTCAGGAAATGAAAAGTTACGGTTCTGGTGTAACCATAAATCACCCACTTGTGAATACATATATAGTAAGTCGTTAGCGTTAATGCCATCTGCAGAGAACGCTACCTAGAGAACCAAGCCCCGCGCCGTTCGGCTCTGAATAATATCATTCTCTCCCGGAATAAGACAGAGCTCGGGGCCAAAATTAAGTCCTGGCTGAAGGTTGAGAGTACTCACACCCAGATGACTCTGGTAAATTGGTTCCTGTCCAATCCCAAAACAAAAAAATAAATCAGAAAAAACCTACTTGAGCCCCAACATTACCAAAATAACGAACAAGAATACAATAGCACTTTAATGAACACTAGCTCATAGAATCCTCGTGACAGCCTTCCCCGGTCAGGATAATTTACACGTGAGGAAACGGAGGCTCAGAGCAGTTAAGGGACTTGCTTGGGGCTCACGGCGCCAAGAAGCAAAGAGCCGGCATCTAACCCATCACTGGCCGTTGCATGGGCTCGAGAGAAGCAACTGACCCAGTCCCCCCGCCACCGGTGAGCTGCTTTACACATTCTGGGGTAACAGAACGGCTGTGCAAGAAACGCACTTTTGGAAATTCTGTCTCACATGATCTAGAAGAATACCAAAGTATTTCCCCAACTCTTAGCCGTAGTTGCCAATCCCAGGAGTAGTGGGGAAGGCGAAGCCAGATTCCAGGTGGACGCGAGTGACAGGAGCCATTCCACAAGCTGCAAGGGGCTCTGGACCACAGGGAAGAAGGGCCCCGGCTCACATCCCAGATGCGCTCATCTCCTTGGAGGAGGCTGCGGTGGAGAGGCTCTCGCTCTCTCTGCCTCTAAGATGTGGGGTCCACAGGTCGAAGCAGGGGCCAGCCCCGTGTGCTCTGGCCACCCAGACAGAGAGCTGGCTCCAGCTTGGGGAAGGAGGGTTTCCCAGAGGAGCTGACACCTGCCGTTGAGCCAAAGGGACAGCAAAGACAAACAGCTGGAGGGCGGAAGGGGATGCGTTTGGGGGATGGTAACGGTCCAATGCAGCTGGACCCCAGGGCGGATCTGGGGCGAGAGGCCTCGGTAGCCAGCAGCCCAGGCTGGAAGCCGGGAGCATCTGTCAGAAAGCCCCAGCCAACCTCAAGGTGCATGGGGAGAGGGGAAGGGGGGGCAAGGGCTCTATAAAAGACAGAAGATGTCTAGTGACACCACCCCAAGTCCTCCAAAGGGAGAAACCACGTCTCATAAATTTACCAGCACTGCCGCTGAGAAGGAAAGTAAGTACCTCACGCAGGGCTCCACAGGCTTCAAGCCAGCCTCTCTCACACTCTCCCCTCTCATTCTCACCCTGACAGCAAGCTGGCCAGGCCTTACCTAACCTCACAGGTGGCGACACTGAGGCTCCGGAGGCAGGGAGGCCGCGCACACCAGGCCGCTAACTCCCGGGCCAAGTGTCCCGCCAGCACAACCTGACCTCCACCTCCACCCCCAAAGAGTAGCCGGTCAAGGTCTTGTTTGTTTGTTTGTTTAAATTTATTTATGTATTTATTTATTTATTTTTGTCTGCGTTGGGTCTTCGTTGCTGCGCATGGGCTTTTCTCTAGTTGCGGCGAGTGGGGGCTACTCTTAGTCGCGGTGAGCGGGCTTCTCATTGCGGTGGCTTCTCCTGTTGCAGAGCACGGGCTCTAGGCGCGCAGGCTTCAGTAATTGTGGCACATGGGCTCAGTAGTTGTGGCTCACGGGCTTAGTTGCTCCGCGGCATGTGGGATCTTCCCAGACCAGGGCTCGAACCCGTGTTCCCTGCACAGGAGGATTCTTAACCACTGCACCACCAGGGAAGTCCCCAGACAAGGTTTTGAAAGCAGGACGAACCACAGGGCTCCCACCATCTGCTTTAAGAGACCAAGGATGCCAGACGGGGATGACGTGGCAGCCTCCTTCAACCCACATTGAAACCAGCACCCTCCCTTCCCAGTGACGTGCTGGGGCCGACGGGGCAGCATTCGCTCAGGCCCCATGGCCAGCAGCCTGGGAGGCAGGGAGACCCCGCTGCACTTTGAGACCTCCGAAGCAGCCCCAAGATTACATGGCTACGTTAATTCACCCATACACCCCCCAACAGGCCTGGGAGCGAGGCTGTCCAGTGCCCCTGCTGCCTCTGAGCTCATTCTGTCCAGGATGCATTTGGGGAGCTCCCAGCAGGCCATGGGTGCGGGCACCGAGGTGGAGTCGGGCCACCGCAGGCCCGTGGCAAAAGTCCAATCTCACCCCCTCTGAGTTCTCTGGGTCCTCACCTCACTTTCAGGCGGCTCTGCAGCAGGTTAAACGTTAGTGCAACAACCTATCTCCTGCACAGAGTTTTAAAAACCCCCAAATGCAGACGTAGAGAACAAACGTATGGATACCAAGGGGGAGGGGGGGTGAACTGGGAAATTGGGATGGACTCATATATACTATTGATACTATGTATAAATAGATAACTATGAAAACGTACTGTATAGCGCAGGGAACTCTACCCAATGCTCTGTGGTGACCTAAACGAGAAGGAAATCCAAAAAAGAGGGGATATATGTATACGTACAGCTGATTCACTTTGCTGTACAGTAGGAACTAACACAACATTGTAAAGCAACTACACTCCAATAAAAAACCAAACCCAAGGGGCTTCCCTGGTGGCGCAGCGGTTGAGAGTCCGCCTGCTGATGCAGGGGATGCGGGTTCGTGCCCCGGTCCGGGAAGATCCCACATGCCGCTGAGCGGCTGCGCCCGTGAGCCATGGCCGCTGAGCCTGTGCGTCCGGAGCCTGTGCTCCGCAATGGGAAAGGCCACAGCAGTGAGAGGCCCGCGTACCACAAAAAAAAAAGAAGAAAAACAAACACAACTGCTTCATCATTTCCCAACAACCGCCCCCCAAGAGTGGGAAAAGGCCAGTCGGATCTCATTCAACAAGGACCCAGAGTGCAGCCCCAAAAAGGCACTAATTAGCCCTGATTTAGCCAGAGAGCAGGACCGCAGGGCAGGGACATTGAGTCAGGCCAGCGGCACCTGAGCAACGGCTCCTGGGCCCTCCTCCAGCCAGGAGAGCAGATGTTTAATGCGCACTTTTCTGACTCGTGACGTCCTAAAACCACGCAGCACGAGGAAGCTTCTCTGCAGGACACCCCAAAAGAAACATCATGGCAGCTCTGGGCCTGGAGCTGGGGACTGAGGCCTGGTCAGCCTGATGCTGACGAGGGAGGCTCCTTGGGAACCACTCGCTGCAGAAACGGGCGCAGGGAAAGGCCGAGTAGCCTGGGCCCCCGGGGCTCCATGGGGACAGCCCATCCCAGCACCTGGGAGCCTGCACCATCCTGGCCCAGCCACCTGGAGCCTGAGAGCTCGGACAAGCCACCCACCAAGTCCCGATGTCCTCATCTAGAAAACAACGGTGGCCCCAGAGAAAACCCCCTGAGGAAATGTGATTATCGCAGGCGATGGGTTAAAAGCACTGAGTTCAACCCAACAACTGCCCTCAGCCTCCACACACACACACACACACACACACACACACACACACAAGAACAAACAACAAGAGGCCAGCTATTCACTGGCCACTGGCCACGATGATAAAGAACTCCATTTTCACCAAAGGTCAGACAGGTGAGGCGGGAGCAGAGCGGTGTTTTCACCTTCCCTCGCCTCTGTTATTCACGTTTCCCCAAAAGGGAGCAGGGCCAACGAGAAATTCCAAAACTTAATGCGGTGGTTTCTGAGAAGCGCTGAATGGCTGTGTTACACTCAAAGCGCTGAATGGCTGTGGAGGGGCCGTCCCTACAGCGAGGAAACTGAAGCAGAGAGATGGTGACTTTCTTCCCAAGGTCACGAAACAGGTAGCCTGGCTGAACCCAGACCTGACTGCAGGAAGCTCCAACCCTGCCCGGAGACACGCAGTCACTGCCAGAGCCCGAATCTGAATACCAGACCTGGAGAGATGGAGTGCTGTCGTCATGGCAACCAAAGTCTTAACAACTTTGGCATTTCCACAACCTTTGATTGATCCAGCTCTCGAAATTAACATTACAATGAAACAGTATTTGCATTTATTTTAATTGGCTTTTACATAACTAAACGTCTCGGTTTCACCCTTAATGACTACAGGGTGAAAGAGTTCTTAATGGTGGGACCCTTAAAACAGCAAGATGAAAGTTCATAATTTAAAATTTTCGTGTTTGGAAAAATTCTTCACTGACCTGACGGAAGCACATTTTTGCTTAATTCTCCTCTTTTTTTCTGAGAAGACAGCAGGACCTTTTGCATGTTGAAATTCATAGACTTCCTGCATCACACTTAAAATTAATAATGAGAATGCTTTTGGTGCTTTAGTGCAAGGCGTGGGAAGTAGCAACAGTGGAAGTGTATGTGAGTTCCATGAGGACACAGGGGAGGCTTTTTCTTTTTTGGGGGGGGGGTCTTTTTTTTTTTTTCCATTGATGTGTCCCTTGTGCCTAGAAGAATCCCCGGTAGGCCCTCGATAACCACTTGTTGAATGAGTAAAGGTGGGCCACTTCTCACTACCTGCGATAAAGCATGCACCACACTTAGCATGGTGTCAGTTACTTGAGATTTACTATTTTCATTATCATTGTAAGTGAGGTGAGGCTCCTGCCTGGAGAAGGCACTTCTGGGCCTGTAAGGATATGGGTGCAGGTGAGAGGGAAGGAACCTCACCTGGGGGCCAACACCTGTAACTGCCTCAGTCACCCACCACCCCCAGCAATTCCCCAACACAGGCTAGAGTCTCTAGACCACACGTGTTTGATCTCTGTTCTCCAGGGAATTCTGTCTACTGGGAAGATGTATTTTTTTAAATGCCATTTTCCCCCCCTCCAAGAGGTGCTCTAACACGGACAATACAGTCGCGTGCACGGGAAAAGGGATCAACTGGTAGGGAAAGCCCTGCTCGATTCTTGAAGGATGTGTGGGTGCTTGTTGGGGGAGGGGGTGCGGTCAGGGATTCCCAGAAGGAACAGCACGTGCAAAGGCCCAGAGGAGTGAATGGGTGATGAGGAACTGCCAGTCAGTGGAATTCAAGACATCATGTAGGGGATGAAGGGTCGGTCGAGAGGTCAGGCAGGGTCGAGGGTCACAAGGAGGGCTTTTCAGGCCACGCTTAGCATTTGGACTTTGCTCTGCAAGCAAGGATTGAGAGCGTGGAGCAACGCAACCGCCTTTAGAGAAGGCTCGTGCAGGGCTGGGGCTGGGGCTGTGTGTGGGCGACCGGTCTGGTGGGTGTGGGGAGAGGCGGGGTCAGGAAACCAGCTAGAAACACAATCACGCAGAAAGGTGGTGTCACTGCAGCACAGGAGCGGTGAAGTTGGAGAGACTGGGATGGATCTGGGGGCTCTAGATCTTGATGACTAACTTAAGAGACCAGCTTGATAGGATGGAGGGAAAGAAAAGCTGAGAAGGGGCTAGAATGTCTCCTGGGCCTGCCTCCATATCTGAGCAGGCAGTGGTCTATCTGGGGGACTTGGGAATAGCAGGTCCTGTTTCGGACACTCCATCAAACAACCTAAAACCCAGCAAACCATGGCTTTGACAAGAAAGGGTTTTCTTTGTGTCCAGGGCTTGGGCAGTGGTTCAAGAATGCCATCAATGACCTAGAGTCTCTTTCTGTTCTACCATCCTTAGCACATGGATCTCAGCCTCGTGATCACAGGATGGCTACCCTATTTCCACAAACTGCGTCTGCTTTCCAGGCAGGAGAAGATGGATGGGTCAAAATCTTTCTGTCTTAGGACTCTGGCTTTTTATTCAGGAAGGGAGCAGGGACAGGAGAGCATGCCAGCAGCCTTGAACTGACATCTCACTGGCCAGAACTCACTGGGTTCTCCAGGCTGGAAGGTTGCACCATTAGTTGTCCAGCCTCTGAGCAGAGGGGCCCTCGCACTTGCTGTTCCCTGTGCCTGCCGTCCTGCCCAGCTTCCACGTGACCAGCTCCCTCATTTTTTCCAGTCTTTGCTCAAATATCACCTTCTAATGAGGCCTTCTCTGACCACTCTATTTAAAATTTCATTTCTCACCCACTCCCCCCTATCCAATACCTCTGGACCTTCACTAACATTTTTTCCACAGCTTCTTTTTTATGTCTGCGCCTTGCAGCTTGGAATCTTAGTTCCCCAACCAGGGATCGAACCCAGGTCCTCAGCAGTGAAAGCCTGGAGTCCTAGCCACTGGACCACCAGGGAATTCCCTTTTTTTTCCCCCGCATCTTCTAAGTATTACTGTATTATACTACAAATTGACTAATCTAGTTTACTGATTGTTGCTCCCAGCTAGAAACATCAGCTCTGAAAGGGCAGGATTTCTGCCGGATATTCTCCTAGAGCGAGTCTGGCACACAGGGGGAGCTATGTGAATGAATGAATGAATGAATGAATGCAGGGCCGGTTCATGAGAGAGCACCTTTCCCTACCTAGGGATTCTTCCCAAGCCCGGTCTCTACTTAAAGGGAGACTACTCAGTACATGGTCCCTGCCCTTAGGAGCCCCTGGCCTGGAGGTAAGATGAGACCCACGTTTGGAGGTGACTGGCCAGGACCAGAGCCTTGCAGATGGCAGGGCCGTGGGAGCCGGAGCAGCAGTGCCCCAGGAAGAGCAGGGAACCTAAGCGGGGCACCTGAGCAGGCCCAGAAGGCTTCTTGGAAGAGGCAAGCCCTGAGAAGGCTGGGAGTTGTGAGAGTGATTTGGGAGGGTGCAAGGGGCAAGCAGAAGGGTGTAGCAAATCTTCCTCTCCTCAAATGATGGCGCTGAGAATCATAGCCCAGGCCCAAGGCCGTGATGGGGAGTCCCCAGGGCCAGCTTCCTGAGCAAGGAGAGGTCAGACGTGAAAGACGTCCCTTAAAAAAATAAAAAGAAAAAAGTCTCTGAGAGTTTCATGGCAAGTCCCCACCCCATCCTGGCCCTCTGTCCCCGACAAAGGTGACCACACAGCTGGCTGTAATCCAGAAGCAGGTTTAAGGGGGCTCCTTGCTCAATCTATGATCTGATCTGAGCCAAGCTGACTGCCCTCATTTCAACAGATGTCTTTAATCTGAGCAGTAAATTCCCAGGCTGCCCAGCACGCAAACAGCCATTCCCTGCGGGGCAGAGACAGAAAGACGGAGCAGGTCCGACGTTCCAGGAAGATGCAGAAGCAGATACAAATGTCCACGTCCTTTGTAAGGCTCAGTCAGTACACACCCCGGACCTCTTCTGTGGGCTAACATCTTGCAGGAGGAAAATGAAAACCGCAGGTTGACTCCAGACCAGAGAAGGGAAAAAGGCAGAAGACTGGGAACTCCAATTCCACAAAGGAAACCAGAAAGACCCTGCTGTTTTAGGCAATCATGTGTCAGGGGCAGCAGGATGTGAATAAGAAGACTGGTGATGAGGATAAGGATGGTGATAACAATGGTGACGGTGACGGTCCCTACATTCATACAGCACTTTAGAGTTTACAGGAGGTCTAATGGCTATTTGTACAACAGTCCTGGGAGCTTCTATAACTCCCATTTCACAGATGAGGAAACAGATGCTCCAGGGCAGTGCTTTGCAGACCCAAGGGACTTGCGCGGAGAAGGTGAAGGTGGGAGGTGTTTGAGCCTCGGGGAGGAAAGGAGGATCGGGACAAAGTGATAGAGGTGACTTTTTTCCTTTAAAAAGAATGGTCTTGGGGTGGGGGAATGAACTGGGAGACTGGGATTGACATATATATACTACCATGTATAAAACAGATAACGAATGAGAACTTACTCAGTGCTCTGTGGTGACCTAAATGGGAAGGAAATCCAAAAAGGAGGGGATATATGTATACATGTAGCTGATTCACTTTGCTTTACAACAGGAACCAACACAACACTGTAAAGCAGCTATACTCCAAGAAAAATTATTTCAAAAAAAAAAAAAAAAAAAAAAAGAATGGTCTGTTCCCTATCCATTAGACGGTAAGGAAGTCAGGACAGCATCAGGAAGAGACATCTCCAGTGTGCAGTTACCTCCAAACTGGAACCCAACCAGGCAGGATGTCCCTAAGCCCAGGCCACTTGGGGTCTGAAGGTCGTTTTCTTGTTCAGAGCGCAGCATCCTCTGCAGCTGCGAGACCAAGCTCTCCGGTCAAATCACAGAGCACACAGAGGCCGGGGTCTGCCACTTTCTCAACGTCGCTGAAAGCCAACACAGCCACCAGCTCTGTTCCACGCCCACGTACAGCCTCTGCAGGCTGTGACGAGCCCACTCGAGGTCCCCACCAATTAAGGAGTTTGTGCAAAACGGGCCGTCCGACGGAGGGGCCGAAGGAGGCCTTTGCTCATGACCACCAACCCGCAGAAGGGAAGGAAAAGAGTGGATGTGCCTTTGCTGATGAAGTGACTGCAAAGAAGCAGAGGGCGGGAGAGCGAGGCAGGGATGCCCACCGCAGGCCTCCAGCTGCTAATGTTGTGGGCGGGGGAGGCGGTCTGTTTCCACAGGGTTGGAGGATGCTGAAGCCGAACTGGATGAAGGGAGATAGGAAGCTGCCAGGCGCTCAACAAGACGCAGGAAGCACAGAGAGCTTTCTACACAGCTAACCGTCAAGGGATTGCCTTTAGAAACTATTAGATGGAGAGGAACCCAAGCATAGGCACGAGTAGGATTTTTTCCGTGTATAAAATCATAAGCAGACTGATAAAGCAAGGTTCTACACTCTGGAAAATGCCTGTGAATAAGAACAGCTCAAACGAATCAGTTGCTGTGTCATCCCTCCAACAAGGCCCGGGGGCCGTCACCCCACGGGACAGTGAGAGGGGTTCAAGGCCCCGTTGTGTGGCAGTGGCCAGCAGCGTAAGCCAGGGGAGGTCAGCCCAGGGTCCCTCCTTGGCTTCCCGCCGTCTTGGGTCACAGTCATAATATGAGCTCCCCAAGGGCAGGTCCCCCAACAACTTGTTCTTCGTTGTATCCCCAGGCCCAGAGCTGGACTTGGCATACAATATAGAATTATTGAACTAATTTGTTGAACTGTACAGGGTAATCATCGTTCACACTAAAGAGAGCATTCCTGGCTTTATTCAAAGATTTTGTTCCAGTTGTTGTCTTGGGGTAGGCGTTCCTTCGATTCATTTTAAGCATTTTGGCAGGAAAGGTAGGGTTATGCATGTTAAAAATTAAGCAAACAGAACGGAAGGCAAAATTCTGTCAGAAATCCCTGTGTAAGTCAATAAAACAGAGGACCTTTGTTTAGAAAAATTTAATTCACATACACAGTTTCAGAAATATCACAGTAAGTGAGGTTTATTCCTTCTCCAGGACAACTGGGATACCCAGGAAACCAGTGGGACACACCCGGTCTCCATGGTAACCTACCTGTTTCCAGTGACAGGAGAGCTTCCTTCCCACCTCCATGTGGAATCCCGCAATAAGCTAAGGACCCAGCTTTCAAAAATAACAATTTCTGAACACAGGGGCCATACTAATTTTTTAAAAATATGGTTTCCTCATAGTGAAGATCCTGAAATAATTAACCAGATGTGTATGTAATTTTGCTGACAATTATATTTTCTTTCACAAGATCATAAATACAGACACTAGACTATAGAGATATGATTTTTTTAAATTTCTAATTCAAGAAACTATGAGCAGGCACTGAGCTAGTAGCAAAGGCAACCTCTGATTTATCACATTTTATAGCAATATTATTTGCCTGGAGAGACAGCCCAGCCCCCAAGCATCCCTCTCCTTCATTCACTCTGAAATTAATCTTTCCTATTAGCCAATTTCTCTTATGGCTGGCTTTGCCTTCATAACTTTCCACTGCTGACTCAATATCCTGGACTCAGACAGATTAAACCTCTGCAAAACGACAGGAATAACAGCCTAAGAAGCCTTTGGAGGGATGCCACCGAAAGTCAGGCAGGGCCCTGACAAGGGCTGAGATGGCCCTGCCCACCAGCCGGTAAATAAAGACGGTCAACCCGACGTAAGCCCAAGATCAACGCAAGGTCAACCCAAGTCAACCCAACATCAACCCAAGTTCAAGGCAGGAGCAGCACAGGCAGGGGGGAAGGATGACCCTCAGAAGCCCTTCAATTTGCAGGAGCTGAAGACCAGCAGTTCCACTCTGGGGGAGTCAGGAAGGAAGGGCTGGGATGGGATGGGAAACCCAAAAAGTTATTTTCGAAAAGGGAGCTAAAAAACATCATCCTGAGAGACAAACAGTAAGGAGATTATTCCTGGAAGAGGGCCACTGCGCGATCACTCAGTGAGGAGAATACAGAAGGAAAAGCTGGGGTAGGTGGTCCGAGGACATCAAACCACCTCATTAAAAGACCCAATGTCAACACAGCAGGAGCCGTGAAGCCTCCTTACAGGGCAAGAAACAAAGTGAACGCCCAGATTGAAGCAAACAAAACGGAACAAGCACATCCTAGATCATAAACAAACTCTACCCCTGCCATGTTGAAATGGCGAATTTCTTGGAAGACTTGGAACATTTTTTTTATAACCAAGTTAATAGAGTTACTCAGTATTGAATTTAGATGATATTAACAAATTCTAACAATGTAGCATGATAAATTTCCATTAATTCAAATCATCACAAGTATGGAATTTATGGGTTCCAGCCAGTCTGACTATAAAAAGAAAGTTTGCTAAGCAAATTAAGAGGATAAACAAGGTTATCAGAGGAATGCGTTCTTCGGGTTCCTTTCTAAAACCTTCTTTTTTTCCTAATTGCAAAACTAACACATTCCCGTGGGTGAAAATTTAGAATGTAGAGCAAAATGAAAAAGCAGAAAAGAGAAACCACTCATGATCCCATCAGACTCAACTGCTAACAGTTCGGTATATGTCCTTCCCATCTATTTTCTCTGAGCTTTTTTTCCCTCCCTATCTAGTTCTACATCTTGCTTTTCAGCCCCATATTTAAGAGACACGTTTAAATTGCTTATTTTCAACCCCTTTAGCAAATACTTACTAGCTTACTACCAGAAATATGTTCATTTCAAAGAATTCTTAGTAACTCATTAAAAAGACCAATTTGAGGTGAAAGCTGGTCAGGAGTTTGCATCAATACATATACTTTTGTCTGAAAATAATACAATTATTTATC
>NW_027207848.1:0-71000 GCF_963455315.2 Globicephala melas
AGGGGACGGGTGAGGGTCAGGCTTCGGGGAAGGGTTAGGGTTAGGGTTCGGGCTAGGGTTAGGGTTAGGGGACGGGGACGGTTTAGGGTCCAGGTGAGGGTACGACAACGCTTTAGGGGGAGCGTACGTGTGAGGGCGTGGGTTAGCGTCAGCGTACGGGTTAGGATTAGGGGACGGGTGAGGGTCAGGCTTCGGGGAAGGGTTAGGTTTAGGGTTCGGGCTAGGGTTAGGGTTAGGGGACGGGGACGGTTTAGGGTCCAGGTGAGGGTACGACAACGCTTTAGGGGGAGCGTACATGTGAGGGCGCGGGTTAGTGTCAGCGTACGGGTTAGGATTAGGGGACGGGTGAGGGTCAGGCTTCGGGGAAGGGTTAGGGTTAGGGTTCGGGCTAGGGTTAGGTTTAGGGGACGGGGACGGTTTAGGGTACAGGTGAGGGTACCGCAGCGCTTTAGGGGGAGCGTACGTGTGAGGGCGCGGGTTAGTGTCAGCGTACGGGTTAGGATTAGGGGACGGGTGAGGGTCAGGCTTCGGGGAAGTGTTAGGGTTAGGGTTCGGGCTAGGGTTAGGGTTAGGGGACAGGGACGGTTTAGGGTCCAGGTGAGGGTACGACAACGCTTTAGGGGGAGCGTACTGTGAGGGCGCGGGTTAGTGTCAGCGTACGGGTTAGAATTAGGGGACGGGTGAGGGTCAGGCTTCGGGGAAGGGTTAGGGTTAGTGTTCTGGCTAGGGTTAGGGTTAGGGGATGGGGACGGTTTAGAGTCCAGGAGAGGGTACGACAGCGCTTTAGGGGGAGCGTACGTGTGAGGGCGCGGGTTAGTGTCAGCGTACGGGTTAGGATTAGGGGACGGGTGAGGGTCAGGCTTCGGGGAAGGGTTAGGATTAGGGTTCAGGCTAGGGTTAGGGTTAGGGGACGGGGACGGTTTAGGGTCCAGGTGAGGGTACGACAACGCTTTAGGGGGAGCGTACGTGTGAGGGCGCGGGTTAGTGTCAGCGTACGTGTTAGGATTAGGGGACGGGTGAGGGTCAGGCTTCGGGGAAGGGTTAGGGTTAGGGTTAGGGTTCGGGCTAGGGTTAGGGTTAGGGGACGGGGACGGTTTAGGGTCCAGGTGAGGGTACGACAACGCTTTAGGGGGAGCGTACGTGTGAGGGCGCGGTTTAGCGTCAGCGTACGGGTTAGGATTAGGGGACGGGTGAGGGTCAGGCTTCGGGGAAGGGTTAGGGTTAGGGTTCGGGCTAGGATTAGGGTTAGGGGACGGGGACGGTTTAGGGTCCAGCTCAGGGTACGACAACGCTTTAGGGGGAGCGTACGTGTGAGGGCGTGGGTTAGTGTCAGTGTACGGGTTAGGATTAGGGGACGGGTGAGTGTCAGGCTTCGGGGAAGGGTTAGGGTTAGGGTTCGGGCTAGGGTTAGGGTTAGGGGACGGGGAAGGTTTAGGGTCCAGGTGAGGGTACGACAACGCTTTAGGGGGAGCGTACGTGTGAGGGCGCGGGTTAGCGTCAGCGTACGGGTTAGGATTAGGGAACGGGTGAGGGTCAGGCTTCGGGGAAGGGTTAGGGTTAGGGTTCGGGCTAGGGTTAGGGTTAGGGGACGGGGACGGTTTAGGGTCCAGGTGAGGGTACGACAACGCTTTAGGGGGAGCGTACGTGTGAGGGCGCGGGTTAGCGTCAGCGTACGGGTTAGGATTAGGGGACGGATGAGGGTCAGGCTTCGGGGAAGGGTTAGGGTTAGGGTTCGGGCTAGGGTTAGGTTTAGGGGACGGGGACGGTTTAGGGTCCAGGTGAGGGTACGACAACGCTTTAGGGGGAGCGTACGTGTGAGGGCGCGGTTTAGCGTCAGCGTACGGGTTAGGATTAGGGGACGGGTGAGGGTCAGGCTTCGGGGAAGGGTTAGGGTTAGGGTTCGGGCTAGGGTTAGGGTTAGGGGACGGGGACGGTTTAGGGTCCAGCTGAGGGTACGACAACGCTTTAAGGGGAGCGTACGTGTGAGGGCGTGGGTTAGTGTCAGTGTACGGGTTAGGATTAGGGGACGGGTGAGTGTCAGGCTTCGGGGAAGGGTTAGGGTTAGGGTTCGGGCTAGGGTTAGGGTTAGGGGACGGGGAAGGTTTAGGGTCCAGGTGAGGGTACGACAACGCTTTAGGGGGAGCGTAAGTGTGAGGGCGCGGGTTAGTGTCAGCGTACGGGTTAGGATTAGGGGACGGGTGAGGGTCAGGCTTCGGGGAAGGGTTAGGGTTAGGGTTCGGGCTAGGGTTAGGGTTAGGGGACGGGGACGGTTTAGGGTCCAGGTGAGGGTACGACAACGCTTTAGGGGGAGCGTACGTGTGAGGGCGTGGGTTAGTGTCAGCGTACGGGTTAGGATTAGGGGACGGGTGAGGGTCAGGCTTCGGGGAAGGGTTAGGGTTAGGGTTCGGGCTAGGGTTAGGGTTAGGGGAAGGGGACGGTTTAGGGTCCAGGTGAGGGTACGACAACGCTTTAGGGGGAGCGTACGTGTGAGGGCGTGGGTTAGTGTCAGCGTACGGGTTAGGATTAGGGGACGGGTGAGGGTCAGGCTTCGGGGAAGGGTTAGGATTAGGGTTCGGGCTAGGGTTAGGGTTAGGGGACGGGGACGGTTTAGGGTCCAGCTCAGGGTACGACAACGCTTTAGGGGGAGCGTACGTGTGAGGGCGTGGGTTAGTGTCAGTGTACGGGTTAGGATTAGGGGACGGGTGCGTGTCAGGCTTCGGGGAAGGGTTAGGGTTAGGGTTCGGGCTAGGGTTAGGGATAGGGGACGGGGAAGGTTTAGGGTCCAGGTGAGGCTACGACAACGCTTTAGGGGGAGCGTACGTGTGAGGGCGCGGGTTAGCGTCAGCGTACGGGTTAGGATTAGGGAACGGGTGAGGGTCAGGCTTCGGGGAAGGGTTAGGGTTAGGGTTCGGGCTAGGGTTAGGGTTAGGGGACGGGGACGGTTTAGGGTCCAGGTGAGGGTACGACAACGCTTTAGGGGGAGCGTACGTGTGAGGGCGCAGATTAGCGTCAGCGTACGGGTTAGGATTAGGGGACGGGTGAGTGTCAGGCTTCGGGGAAGTGTTAGGGTTAGGGTTCGGGCTAGGGTTAGGGTTAGGGTACGGGGACGGTTTAGGGTCCAGGTGAGGGTACGACAACGCTTTAGGGGGAGCGTACGTGTGAGGGCGCGGGTTAGTGTCAGCGTACGTGTTAGGATTAGGGGACGGGTGAGGGTCAGGCTTCGGGGAAGGGTTAGGGTTAGGGTTAGGGTTCGGGCTAGGGTTAGGGTTAGGGGACGGGGACGGTTTAGGGTCCAGGTGAGGGTACGACAACGCTTTAGGTGGAGCGTACGTGTGAGGGCGCGGTTTAGCGTCAGCGTACGGGTTAGGATTAGGGGACGGGTGAGGGTCAGGCTTCGGGGAAGGGTTAGGGTTAGTGTTCGGGCTAGGGTTAGGGTTAGGGGACGGGGACGGTTTAGGGTCCAGCTCAGGGTACGACAACGCTTTAGGGGGAGCGTACGTGTGAGGGCGTGGGTTAGTGTCAGTGTACGGGTTAGGATTAGGTGACGGGTGAGTGTCAGGCTTCGGGGAAGGGTTAGGGTTAGGGTTCGGGCTAGGGTTAGGGTTAGGGGACGGGGAAGGTTTAGGGTCCAGGTGAGGGTACGACAACGCTTTAGGGGGAGCGTACGTGTGAGGGCGCGGTTTAGCGTCAGCGTACGGGTTACGATTAGGGGACGGGTGAGGGTCAGGCTTCGGGGAAGGGTTAGGGTTAGGGTTCGGGCTAGGGTTAGGGTTAGGGGACGGGGAAGGTTTAGGGTCCAGGTGAGGGTACGACAACGCTTTAGGGGGAGCGTACGTGTGAGGGCGCGGGTTAGCGTCAGCGTACGGGTTAGGATTAGGGGACGGATGAGGGTCAGGCTTCGGGGAAGGGTTAGGGTTAGGGTTCGGGCTAGGGTTAGGGTTAGGGGACGGGGACGGTTTAGGGTCCAGCTGAGGGTACGACAACGCTTTAGGGGGAGCGTACGTGTGAGGGCGTGGGTTAGTGTCAGTGTACGGGTTAGGATTAGGGGACGGGTGAGTGTCAGGCTTCGGGGAAGGGTTAGGGTTAGGGTTCGGGCTAGGGTTAGGGTTAGGGGACGGGGAAGGTTTAGGGTCCAGGTGAGGGTACGACAACGCTTTAGGGGGAGCGTAAGTGTGAGGGCGCGGGTTAGTGTCAGCGTACGGGTTAGGATTAGGGGACGGGTGAGTGTCAGGCTTCAGGGAAGGCTTAGGGTTAGGGTTCGGGCTAGGGTTAGGGTTAGGGGACGGGGAAGGTTTAGGGTCCAGGTGAGGGTACGACAACGCTTTAGGGGGAGCGTACGTGTGAGGGCGCGGGTTAGCGTCAGCGTACGGGTTAGGATTAGGGGACGGGTGAGGGTCAGGCTTCGGTGAAGGGTTAGGGTTAGGGTTCGGGCTAGGGTTAGGGTTAGGGGACGGGGACGGTTTAGGGTCCAGGTGAGGTTACGACAACGCTTTAGGGGGAGCGTACGTGTGAGGGCGTGGGTTAGTGTCAGCGTACGGGTTAGGATTAGGGGACGGGTGAGGGTCAGGCTTCGGGGAAGGGTTAGGGTTAGGGTTCGGGCTAGGGTTAGGGTTAGGGGACGGGGACGGTTTAGGGTCCAGGTGAGGGTACGACAACGCTTTAGGGGGAGCGTTCGTGTGAGGGCGCGTGTTACTCTCAGCGTACGGGTTAGGATTAGGGGACGGGTGAGGGTCAGGCTTCGGGGAAGGGTTAGGGTTAGGGTTCGGGCTAGGGTTAGGGTTAGGGGACGGGGACGGTTTAGGGTACAGGTGAGGGTACGACAACGCTTTAGGGGGAGCGTACGTGTGAGGGCGCAGATTAGCGTCAGCGTACGGGTTAGGATTAGGGGACGGGTGAGGGTCAGGCTTCAGGGAAGTGTTAGGGTTACGGTTCGGGCTAGGGTTAGGGTTAGGGTACGGGGACGGTTTAGGGTCCAGGTGAGGGTACGACAACGCTTTAGGGGGAGCGTACGTGTGAGGGCGCGAGTTAGTGTCAGCGTACGGGTTAGGATTAGGGGACGGGTGAGGGTCAGGCTTCGGGGAAGGGTTAGGTTTAGGGTTCGGGCTAGGGTTAGGGTTAGGGGACGGGGACGGTTTAGGGTCCAGGTGAGGGTACGACAGTGCTTTAGGGGGAGCGCACGTGTGAGGGCGTGGGTTAGCATCAGCGTACGGGTTAGGATTAGGGGACGGGTGAGGGTCAGGCTTCGGAGAAGGGTTAGGTTTAGGGTTCGGGCTAGGGTTAGGGTTAGGGGACGGGGACGGTTTAGGGTCCAGGTGAGGGTACGACAACGCTTTAGGGGGAGCGTACGTGTGAGGGCCTGGGTTAGTGTCAGCGTACGGGTTAGGATTAGGGGACGGGTGAGGGTCAGGCTTCGGGGAAGTGTTAGGGTTAGGGTTCGGGCTAGGGTTAGGGTTAGGGGACGGGGACGGTTTAGGGTCCAGGTGAGGGTACGACAATGCTTTAGGGGGAGCGTACGTGTGAGGGCGCGGTTTAGCGTCAGCGTACGGGTTAGGATTAGGGGACGGGTGAGGGTCAGGCTTCGGGGAAAGGTTAGGGTTAGGGTTGGGGCTAGGGTTAGGGTTAGGGGACGGGGACGGTTTAGGGTCCAGGTGAGGGTACGACAACGCTTTAGGGGGAGCGTACGTGTGAGGGCGCGGTTTAGCGTCAGCGTACGGGTTAGGATTAGGGGACGGGTGAGGGTCAGGCTTCGGGGAAGGGTTAGGGTTAGGGTTCGGGCTAGGGTTAGGGTTAGGGGACGGGGACGGTTTAGGGTCCAGCTGAGGGTACGACAACGCTTTAGGGGGAGCGTACGTGTGAGGGCGTGGGTTAGTGTCAGTGTACGGGTTAGGATTAGGGGACGGGTGAGTGTCAGGCTTCGGGGAAGGGTTAGGGTTAGGGTTCGGGCTAGGGTTAGGGTTAGGGGACGGGGAAGGTTTAGGGTCCAGGTGAGGGTACGACAACGCTTTAGGGGGAGCGTACGTGTGAGGGCGCGGGTTAGTGTCAGCGTACGGGTTCGGATTAGGGGACGGGTGAGTGTCAGGCTTCAGGGAAGGGTTAGGGTTAGGGTTCGGGCTAGGGTTAGGGTTAGGGGACGGGGAAGGTTTAGGGTCCAGGTGAGGGTACGACAACGCTTTAGGGGGAACGTACGTGTGAGGGCGCGGGTTAGCGTCAGCGTACGGGTTAGGATTAGGGGACGGGTGAGGGTCAGGCTGCGGGGAAGGGTTAGGGTTAGGGTTCGGGCTAGGGTTAGGGTTAGGGGACGGGACGGTTTAGGGTCCAGGTGAGGGTACGACAACGCTTTAGGGGGAGCGTACGTGTGAGGTCGTGGGTTAGTGTCAGCGTACGGGTTAGGATTAGGGGACGGGTGAGGGTCAGGCTTCGGGGAAGGGTTAGGGTTAGGGTTCGGGCTAGGGTTAGGGTTAGGGGACGGGGACGGTTTAGGGTCCAGGTGAGGGTACGACAACGCTTTAGGGGGAGCGTACGTGTGAGGGCGCGTGTTAGTCTCAGCGTACGGGTTAGGATTAGGGGACGGGTGAGGGTCAGGCTTCGGGGAAGGGTTAGGGTTAGGGTTCGGGCTAGGGTTAGGGTTAGGGGACGGGGACGGTTTAGGGTCCAGGTGAGGGTACGACAACGCTTTAGGGGGAGCGTACGTGTGAGGGCGCAGATTAGCGTCAGCGTACGGGTTAGGATTAGGGGACGGGTGAGGGTCAGGCTTCGGGGAAGTGTTAGGGTTAGGGTTCGGGCTAGGGTTAGGGTTAGGGTACGGGGACGGTTTAGGGTCCAGGTGAGGGTACGACAACGCTTTAGGGGGAGCGTACGTGTGAGGGCGCGAGTTAGTGTCAGCGTACGGGTTAGGATTAGGGGACGGGTGAGGGTCAGGCTTCGGGGAAGGGTTAGGTTTAGGGTTCGGGCTAGGGTTAGGGTTAGGGGACGGGGAAGGTTTAGGGTCCAGGTGAGGGTACGACAACGCTTTAGGGGGAGAGTACGTGTGAGGGCGCCGGTTAGTGTCAGCGTACGGGTTAGGATTAGGGGACGGGTGAGGGTCAGTCTTCGGGGAAGGGTTAGGGTTAGGGTTCGGGCTAGGGTTAGGGTTAGGGGACGGGGATGGTTTAGGGTCCAGGTGAGGGTACGACAACGCTTTAGGGGGAGCGTACGTGTGAGGGCGCGGGTTAGTATCAGCGTACGGGTTAGGATTAGGGGACGGGTGAGGGTCAGGCTTCGGGGAAGGGTTAGGGATAGGGTTCGGGCTAGGGTTAGGGTTAGGGGACGGGGACGGTTTAGGGTCCAGGTGAGGGTACGACAACGCTTTAGGGGGAGCGTACGTGTGAGGGCGCGGATTAGCGTCAGCGTACGGGTTAGGATTAGGGGACGGGTGAGAGTCAGGCTTCGGGGAAGGGTTAGGGTTAGGGTTCGGGCTAGGGTTAGGGTTAGGGTACGGGGACGGTTTAGGGTCCAGGTGAGGGTACGACAACGCTTTAGGGGGAGCGTACGTGTGAGGGCGCGAGTTAGTGTCAGCGTACGGGTTAGGATTCGGAGACGGGTGAGGGTCTGGCTTCGGGGAAGGGTTAGGGTTAGGGTTCGGGCTAGGGTTAGGGTTAGGGGACGGGGACGGTTTAGGGTCCAGGTGAGGGTACGACAGTGCTTTAGGGGGAGCGTACGTGTGAGGGCGTGGGTTAGCGTCAGCGTACGGGTTAGGATTAGGGGACGGGTGAGGGTCAGGCTTCGGGGAAGGGTTAGGTTTAGGGTTCGGGCTAGGGTTAGGGTTAGGGGACGGGGACGGTTTACGGTCCAGGTGAGGGTACGACAACGCTTTAGGGGGAGCGTACGTGTGAGGGCGCGGTTTAGCGTCAGCGTACGGGTTAGGATTAGGGGACGGGTGAGGGTCAGGCTTCGGGGAAGGGTTAGGGTTAGGGTTCGGGCTAGGGTTAGGGTTAGGGGACGGGGACGGTTTAGGGTCCAGCTGAGGGTACGACAACGCTTTAGGGGGAGCGTACGTGTGAGGGCGTGGGTTAGTGTCAGTGTACGGGTTAGGATTAGGGGACGGGTGAGTGTCAGGCTTCGGGGAAGGGTTAGGGTTAGGGTTCGGGCTAGGGTTAGGGTTAGGGGACGGGGAAGGTTTAGGGTCCAGGTGAGGGTACGACAACGCTTTAGGGGGAGCGTAAGTGTGAGGGCGCGGGTTAGTGTCAGCGTACGGGTTCGGATTAGGGGACGGGTGAGTGTCAGGCTTCAGGGAAGGGTTAGGGTTAGGGTTCGGGCTAGGGTTAGGGTTAGGGGACGGGGAAGGTTTAGGGTCCAGGTGAGGGTACGACAACGCTTTAGGGGGAGCGTACGTGTGAGGGCGCGGGTTAGCGTCAGCGTACGGGTTAGGATTAGGGGACGGGTGAGGGTCAGGCTGCGGGGAAGGGTTAGGGTTAGGGTTCGGGCTAGGGTTAGGTTTAGGGGACGGGGACGGTTTAGGGTCCAGGTGAGGGTACGACAACGCTTTAGGGGGAGCGTACGTGTGAGGTCGTGGGTTAGTGTCAGCGTACGGGTTAGGATTAGGGGACGGGTGAGGGTCAGGCTTCGGGGAAGGGTTAGGGTTAGGGTTCGGGCTAGGGTTAGGGTTAGGGGACGGGGACGGTTTAGGGTCCAGGTGAGGGTACGACAACGCTTTAGGGGGAGCGTACGTGTGAGGGCGCGTGTTAGTCTCAGCGTACGGGTTAGGATTAGGGGACGGGTGAGGGTCAGGCTTCGGGGAAGGGTTAGGGTTAGGGTTCGGGCTAGGGTTAGGGTTAGGGGACGGGGACGGTTTAGGGTCCAGGTGAGGGTACGACAACGCTTTAGGGGGAGCGTACGTGTGAGGGCGCAGATTAGCGTCAGCGTACGGGTTAGGATTAGGGGACGGGTGAGGGTCAGGCTTCGGGGAAGTGTTAGGGTTAGGGTTCGGGCTAGGGTTAGGGTTAGGGTACGGGGACGGTTTAGGGTCCAGGTGAGGGTACGACAACGCTTTAGGGGGAGCGTACGTGTGAGGGCGCGAGTTAGTGTCAGCGTACGGGTTAGGATTAGGGGACGGGTGAGGGTCAGGCTTCGGGGAAGGGTTAGGGTTAGGGTTCGGGCTAGGGTTAGGGTTAGGGGACGGGGACGGTTTAGGGTCCAGGTGAGGGTACGACAACGCTTTAGGGGGAGCGTACGTGTGAGGGCGTGGGTTAGTGTCAGCGTACGGGTTAGAATTAGGGGACGGGTGAGGGTCAGGCTTCGGGGAAGGGTTAGGGTTAGTGTTCTGGCTAGGGTTAGGGTTAGGGGACGGGGACGGTTTAGAGTCCAGGTGAGGGTACGACAGCGCTTTAGGGGGAGCGTACGTGTGAGGGCGCGGGTTAGCGTCAGCGTACGGGTTAGGATTACGGGACGGGTGAGGGTCAGGCTTCGGGGAAGGGTTAGGGTTAGGGTTCGGGCTAGGGTTAGGGTTAGGGGACGGGGACGGTTTAGGGTCCAGCTCAGGGTACGACAACGCTTTAGGGGGAGCGTACGTGTGAGGGCGTGGGTTAGTGTCAGTGTACGGGTTAGGATTAGGTGACGGGTGAGTGTCAGGCTTCGGGGAAGGGTTAGGGTTAGGGTTCGGGCTAGGGTTAGGGTTAGGGGACGGGGAAGGTTTAGGGTCCAGGTGAGGGTACGACAACGCTTTAGGGGGAGCGTACGTGTGAGGGCGCGGTTTAGCGTCAGCGTACGGGTTACGATTAGGGGACGGGTGAGGGTCAGGCTTCGGGGAAGGGTTAGGGTTAGGGTTCGGGCTAGGGTTAGGGTTAGGGGACGGGGAAGGTTTAGGGTCCAGGTGAGGGTACGACAACGCTTTAGGGGGAGCGTACGTGTGAGGGCGCGGTTTAGCGTCAGCGTACGGGTTAGGATTAGGGGACGGGTGAGGGTCAGGCTTCGGGGAAGGGTTAGGGTTAGGGTTCGGGCTAGGGTTAGGGTTAGGGGACGGGGACGGTTTAGGGTCCAGCTGAGGGTACGACAACGCTTTAGGGGGAGCGTACGTGTGAGGGCGTGGGTTAGTGTCAGTGTACGGGTTAGGATTAGGGGACGGGTGAGTGTCAGGCTTCGGGGAAGGGTTAGGGTTAGGGTTCGGGCTAGGGTTAGGGTTAGGGGACGGGGAAGGTTTAGGGTCCAGGTGAGGGTACGACAACGCTTTAGGGGGAGCGTAAGTGTGAGGGCGCGGGTTAGTGTCAGCGTACGGGTTCGGATTAGGGGACGGGTGAGTGTCAGGCTTCAGGGAAGGGTTAGGGTTAGGGTTCGGGCTAGGGTTAGGGTTAGGGGACGGGGAAGGTTTAGGGTCCAGGTGAGGGTACGACAACGCTTTAGGGGGAGCGTACGTGTGAGGGCGCGGGTTAGCGTCAGCGTACGGGTTAGGATTAGGGGACGGGTGAGGGTCAGGCTGCGGGGAAGGGTTAGGGTTAGGGTTCGGGCTAGGGTTAGGGTTAGGGGACGGGACGGTTTAGGGTCCAGGTGAGGGTACGACAACGCTTTAGGGGGAGCGTACGTGTGAGGTCGTGGGTTAGTGTCAGCGTACGGGTTAGGATTAGGGGACGGGTGAGGGTCAGGCTTCGGGGAAGGGTTAGGGTTAGGGTTCGGGCTAGGGTTAGGGTTAGGGGACGGGGAAGGTTTAGGGTCCAGGTGAGGGTACGACAACGCTTTAGGGGGAGCGTACGTGTGAGGGCGCGGGTTAGCGTCAGCGTACGGGTTAGGATTAGGGGACGGGTGAGGGTCAGGCTGCGGGGAAGGGTTAGGGTTAGGGTTCGGGCTAGGGTTAGGGTTAGGGGACGGGACGGTTTAGGGTCCAGGTGAGGGTACGACAACGCTTTAGGGGGAGCGTACGTGTGAGGTCGTGGGTTAGTGTCAGCGTACGGGTTAGGATTAGGGGACGGGTGAGGGTCAGGCTTCGGGGAAGGGTTAGGGTTAGGGTTCGGGCTAGGGTTAGGGTTAGGGGACGGGGACGGTTTAGGGTCCAGGTGAGGGTACGACAACGCTTTAGGGGGAGCGTACGTGTGAGGGCGCGTGTTAGTCTCAGCGTACGGGTTAGGATTAGGGGACGGGTGAGGGTCAGGCTTCGGGGAAGGGTTAGGGTTAGGGTTCGGGCTAGGGTTAGGGTTAGGGGACGGGGACGGTTTAGGGTCCAGGTGAGGGTACGACAACGCTTTAGGGGGAGCGTACGTGTGAGGGCGCAGATTAGCGTCAGCGTACGGGTTAGGATTAGGGGACGGGTGAGGGTCAGGCTTCGGGGAAGTGTTAGGGTTAGGGTTCGGGCTAGGGTTAGGGTTAGGGTACGGGGACGGTTTAGGGTCCAGGTGAGGGTACGACAACGCTTTAGGGGGAGCGTACGTGTGAGGGCGCGAGTTAGTGTCAGCGTACGGGTTAGGATTAGGGGACGGGTGAGGGTCAGGCTTCGGGGAAGGGTTAGGTTTAGGGTTCGGGCTAGGGTTAGGGTTAGGGGACGGGGACGGTTTAGGGTCCAGGTGAGGGTACGACAGTGCTTTAGGGGGAGCGTACGTGTGAGGGCGTGGGTTAGCGTCAGCGTACGGGTTAGGATTAGGGGACGGGTGAGGGTCAGGCTTCGGAGAAGGGTTAGTTTTAGGGTTGGGGCTAGGGTTAGGGTTAGGGGACGGGGACGGTTTAGGGTCCAGGTGAGGGTACGACATCGCTTTAGGGGGAGCGTACGTGTGAGGGCGCGGGTTAGTGTCAGCGTACGGGTTAGGATTAGGGGACGGGTGAGGGTCAGGCTTCGGGGAAGGGTTAGGGTTAGGGTTCGGGCTAGGGTTAGGGTTAGGGGACGGGGACGGTTTAGGGTCCAGGTGAGGGTACGACAACGCTTTAGGGGGAGCGTACGTGTGAGGGCGTGGGTTAGCGTCAGCGTACGGGTTAGGATTAGGGGACGGGTGAGGGTCAGGCTTCGGGGAAGGGTTAGGGTTAGGGTTCGGGCTAGGGTTAGGTTTAGGGGACGGGGACGGTTTAGGGTCCAGGTGAGGGTACGACAACGCTTTAGGGGGAGCGTACGTGTGAGGGCGCGGGTTAGTGTCAGCGTACGGGTTAGGATTAGGGGACGGGTGAGGGTCAGGCTTCGGGGAAGGTTTAGGGTTAGGGTTCGGGCTAGGGTTAGGGTTAGGGGACGGGGACGGTTTAGGGTCCAGGTGAGGGTACGACAACGCTTTAGGGGGAGAGTACGTGTGAGGGCGCCGGTTAGTGTCAGCGTACGGGTTAGGATTAGGGGACGGGTGAGGGTCAGTCTTCGGGGAAGGGTTAGGGTTAGGGTTCGGGCTAGGGTTAGGGTTAGGGGACGGGGATGGTTTAGGGTCCAGGTGAGGGTACGACAACGCTTTAGGGGGAGCGTACGTGTGAGGGCGCGGGTTAGTATCAGCGTACGGGTTAGGATTAGGGGACGGGTGAGGGTCAGGCTTCGGGGAAGGGTTAGGGATAGGGTTCGGGCTAGGGTTAGGGTTAGGGGACGGGGACGGTTTAGGGTCCAGGTGAGGGTACGACAACGCTTTAGGGGGAGCGTACGTGTGAGGGCGCGGATTAGCGTCAGCGTACGGGTTAGGATTAGGGGACGGGTGAGAGTCAGGCTTCGGGGAAGGGTTAGGGTTAGGGTTCGGGCTAGGGTTAGGGTTAGGGTACGGGGACGGTTTAGGGTCCAGGTGAGGGTACGACAACGCTTTAGGGGGAGCGTACGTGTGAGGGCGCGAGTTAGTGTCAGCGTACGGGTTAGGATTCGGAGACGGGTGAGGGTCTGGCTTCGGGGAAGGGTTAGGGTTAGGGTTCGGGCTAGGGTTAGGGTTAGGGGACGGGGACGGTTTAGGGTCCAGGTGAGGGTACGACAGTGCTTTAGGGGGAGCGTACGTGTGAGGGCGTGGGTTAGCGTCAGCGTACGGGTTAGGATTAGGGGACGGGTGAGGGTCAGGCTTCGGGGAAGGGTTAGGTTTAGGGTTCGGGCTAGGGTTAGGGTTAGGGGACGGGGACGGTTTACGGTCCAGGTGAGGGTACGACAACGCTTTAGGGGGAGCGTACGTGTGAGGGCGCGGTTTAGCGTCAGCGTACGGGTTAGGATTAGGGGACGGGTGAGGGTCAGGCTTCGGGGAAGGGTTAGGGTTAGGGTTCGGGCTAGGGTTAGGGTTAGGGGACGGGGACGGTTTAGGGTCCAGCTGAGGGTACGACAACGCTTTAGGGGGAGCGTACGTGTGAGGGCGTGGGTTAGTGTCAGTGTACGGGTTAGGATTAGGGGACGGGTGAGTGTCAGGCTTCGGGGAAGGGTTAGGGTTAGGGTTCGGGCTAGGGTTAGGGTTAGGGGACGGGGAAGGTTTAGGGTCCAGGTGAGGGTACGACAACGCTTTAGGGGGAGCGTAAGTGTGAGGGCGCGGGTTAGTGTCAGCGTACGGGTTCGGATTAGGGGACGGGTGAGTGTCAGGCTTCAGGGAAGGGTTAGGGTTAGGGTTCGGGCTAGGGTTAGGGTTAGGGGACGGGGAAGGTTTAGGGTCCAGGTGAGGGTACGACAACGCTTTAGGGGGAGCGTACGTGTGAGGGCGCGGGTTAGCGTCAGCGTACGGGTTAGGATTAGGGGACGGGTGAGGGTCAGGCTGCGGGGAAGGGTTAGGGTTAGGGTTCGGGCTAGGGTTAGGTTTAGGGGACGGGGACGGTTTAGGGTCCAGGTGAGGGTACGACAACGCTTTAGGGGGAGCGTACGTGTGAGGGCGCAGATTAGCGTCAGCGTACGGGTTAGGATTAGGGGACGGGTGAGGGTCAGGCTTCGGGGAAGTGTTAGGGTTAGGGTTCGGGCTAGGGTTAGGGTTAGGGGACGGGGACGGTTTAGGGTCCAGGTGAGGGTACGACAACGCTTTAGGGGGAGCGTACGTGTGAGGGCGCGAGTTAGTGTCAGCGTACGGGTTAGGATTAGGGGACGGGTGAGGGTCAGGCTTCGGGGAAGGGTTAGGGTTAGGGTTCGGGCTAGGGTTAGGGTTAGGGGACGGGGACGGTTTAGGGTCCAGGTGAGGGTACGACAACGCTTTAGGGGGAGCGTACGTGTGAGGGCGTGGGTTAGTGTCAGCGTACGGGTTAGAATTAGGGGACGGGTGAGGGTCAGGCTTCGGGGAAGGGTTAGGGTTAGTGTTCTGGCTAGGGTTAGGGTTAGGGGACGGGGACGGTTTAGAGTCCAGGTGAGGGTACGACAGCGCTTTAGGGGGAGCGTACGTGTGAGGGCGCGGGTTAGCGTCAGCGTACGGGTTAGGATTACGGGACGGGTGAGGGTCAGGCTTCGGGGAAGGGTTAGGGTTAGGGTTCGGGCTAGGGTTAGGGTTAGGGGACGGGGACGGTTTAGGGTCCAGGTGAGGGTACGACAACGCTTTAGGGGGAGCGTACGTGTGAGGGCGTGGGTTAGTGTCAGCGTACGGGTTAGAATTAGGGGACGGGTGAGGGTCAGGCTTCGGGGAAGGGTTAGGGTTAGTGTTCTGGCTAGGGTTAGGGTTAGGGGACGGGGACGGTTTAGAGTCCAGGTGAGGGTACGACAGCGCTTTAGGGGGAGCGTACGTGTGAGGGCGCGGGTTAGCGTCAGCGTACGGGTTAGGATTACGGGACGGGTGAGGGTCAGGCTTCGGGGAAGGGTTAGGGTTAGGGTTCGGGCTAGGGTTAGGGTTAGGGGACGGGGAAGGTTTAGGGTCCAGGTGAGGGTACGACAACGCTTTAGGGGGAGCGTACGTGTGAGGGCGCGGGTTAGCGTCAGCGTACGGGTTAGGATTAGGGGACGGGTGAGGGTCAGGCTTCGGGGAAGGGTTAGGGTTAGGGTTCGGGCTAGGGTTAGGTTTAGGGGACGGGGACGGTTTAGGGTCCAGGTGAGGGTACCGCAGCGCTTTAGGGGGAGCGTACGTGTGAGGGCGCGGGTTAGTGTCAGCGTACGGGTTAGGATTAGGGGACGGGTGAGGGTCAGGCTTCGGGGAAGTGTTAGGGTTAGGGTTCGGGCTAGGGTTAGGGTTAGGGGACGGGGACGGTTTAGGGTCCAGGTGAGGGTACGACAACGCTTTAGGGGGAGCGTACGTGTGAGGGCGCGGGTTAGAGTCAGCGTACGGGTTAGAATTAGGGGACGGGTGAGGGTCAGGCTTCGGGGAAGGGTTAGGGTTAGTGTTCTGGCTAGGGTTAGGGTTAGGGGACGGGGACGGTTTAGGGTCCAGGTAAGGGTACGACAGCGCTTTAGGGGGAGCGTACGTGTGAGGGCGTGGGTTAGTGTCAGTGTACGGGTTAGGATTAGGGGACGGGTGAGGGTCAGGCTTCGGGGAAGGGTTAGGATTAGGGTTCGGGCTACGGTTAGGGTTAGGGGACGGGGACGGTTTAGGGTCCAGGTGAGGGTACGACAACGCTTTAGGGGGAGCGTACGTGTGAGGGCGCGGGTTAGTGTCACCGTACGGGTTAGGATTAGGGGACGGGTGAGGGTCAGGCTTCGGGGAAGGGTTAGGGTTAGGGTTCGGGCTAGGGTTAGGGTTAGGGGACGGGGACGGTTTAGGGTCCAGGTGAGGGTACGACAACGCTTTAGGGGGAGCGTACGTGTGAGGGCCCGGTTTAGCGTCAGCGTACGGGTTAGGATTAGGGGACGGGTGAGGGTCAGGCTTCGGGGAAGGGTTAGGGTTAGGGTTCGGGCTAGGGTTAGGGTTAGGGGACGGGGACGGTTTAGGGTCCAGCTGAGGGTACGACAACGCTTTAGGGGGAGCGTACGTGTGAGGGCGTGGGTTAGTGTCAGCGTACGGGTTAGGATTAGGGGACGGGTGAGTGTCAGGCTTCGGGGAAGGGTTAGGGTTAGGGTTCGGGCTAGGGTTAGGGTTAGGGTACGGGGACGGTTTGGGTCCAGGTGAGTGTACGACAACGCTTTAGGGGGAGCGTACGTGTGAGGGCGCGGGTTAGCGTCAGCGTACGGGTTAGGATTAGGGGACGGGTGAGGGTCAGGCTTCGGGGAAGGGTTAGGGTTAGGGTTCGGGCTAGGTTTAGGGTTAGGGGACGGGGACGGTTTAGGGTCCAGGTGAGGGTACGACAGTGCTTTAGGGGGAGCGTACGTGTTAGGGCGCGGGTTAGCGTCCGCGTACGGGTTAGGATTAGGGGACGGGTGAGGGTCAGGCTTCGGGGAAGGGTTAGGTTTAGGGTTCGGGCCAGGGTTAGGGTTAGGGGACGGGGACGATTTAGGGTCCAGGTGAGGGTACGACAACGCTTTAGGGGGAGCGTACGTGTCAGGGCGCGGGTTAGCGTCAGCGTACGGATTAGGATTAGGGGACGGGTGAGGGTCAGGCTTCGGGGAAGGGTTAGGGTTAGGGTTCGGGCCAGGGTTAGGGTTAGGGGACGGGGACGGTTTAGGGTCCAGGTGAGGGTACGACAACGCTTTAGGGGGAGCGTACGTGTCAGGGCGCGGGTTAGCGTCAGCGTACGGATTAGGATTAGGGGACGGGTGAGGGTCAGGCTTCGGGGAAGGGTTAGGGTTAGGGTTCGGGCTAGGGATAGGGTTAGGGGACGGGGACGGTTTAGGGTCCAGGTGAGGGTACGACAACGCTTTAGGGGGAGTGTACGTGTGAGGGCGCGGGTTAGTGTCAGCGTACGGGTTAGGATTAGGGGACGGGTGAGGGTCAGGCTTCGGGGAACGTTTAGGGTTAGGGTTCGGGCTAGGGTTAGGGTTAGGGGACGGGGACGGTTTAGGGTCCAGGTGAGGGTACGACAACGCTTTAGGGGGAGCGTACGTGTCAGGGCGCGGGTTAGTGTCAGCGTACGGGTTAGGATTAGGGGACGGGTGAGGGTCAGGCTTCGGGGAAGGGTTAGGGTTAGGGTTCGGGCTAGGGTTAGGGTTAGGGGACGGGGACGGTTTAGGGTCCAGGTGAGGGTACGACAACGCTTTAGGGGGAGCGTACGTGTGAGGGCGCGTGTTAGTCTCAGCGTACGGGTTAGGATTAGGGGACGGGTGAGGGTCAGGCTTCGGGGAAGGGTTAGGGTTAGGGTTCGGGCTAGGGTTAGGGTTAGGGGACGGGGACGGTTTAGGGTCCAGGTGAGGGTACGACAACGCTTTAGGGGGAGCGTACGTGTGAGGGCGCGGGTTAGTGTCAGCGTACGGGTTAGGATTAGGGGACGGGTGAGGGTCAGGCTTCGGGGAAGTGTTAGGGTTAGGGTTCGGGCCAGGGTTAGGGTTTGGGGACGGGGACGATTTAGGGTCCAGGTGAGGGTACGACAACGCTTTAGGGGGAGCGTACGTGTCAGGGCGCGGGTTAGCGTCAGCGTACGGATTAGGATTAGGGGACGGGTGAGGGTCAGGCTTCGGGGAAGGGTTAGGGTTAGGGTTCGGGCCAGGGTTAGGGTTAGGGGACGGGGACGGTTTAGGGTCCAGGTGAGGGTACGACAACGCTTTAGGGGGAGCGTACGTGTCAGGGCGCGGGTTAGCGTCAGCGTACGGATTAGGATTAGGGGACGGGTGAGGGTTAGGCTTCGGGGAAGGGTTAGGGTTAGGGTTCGGGCTAGGGATAGGGTTAGGGGACGGGGACGGTTTAGGGTCCAGGTGAGGGTACGACAACGCTTTAGGGGGAGCGTACGTGTGAGAGCGCGGGTTAGCGTCAGCGTACGGGTTAGGATTAGGGGACGGGTGAGGGTCAGGCTTCGGGGAACGTTTAGGGTTAGGGTTCGGGCTAGGTTTAGGGTTAGGGGACGGGGACGGTTTAGGGTCCAGGTGAGGGTACGACAACGCTTTAGGGGGAGCGTACGTGTCAGGGCGCGGGTTAGTGTCAGCGTACGGGTTAGGATTAGGGGACGGGTGAGGGTCAGGCTTCGGGGAAGGGTTAGGGTTAGGGTTCGGGCTAGGGTTAGGGTTAGGGGACGGGGACGGTTTAGGGTCCAGGTGAGGGTACGACAACGCTTTAGGGGGAGCGTACGTGTGAGGGCGCGTGTTAGTCTCAGCGTACGGGTTAGGATTAGGGGACGGGTGAGGGTCAGGCTTCGGGGAAGTGTTAGGGTTAGGGTTCGGGCTAGGGTTAGGGTTAGGGGACGGGGACGGTTTAGGGTCCAGGTGAGGGTACGACAACGCTTTAGGGGGAGCGTACGTGTGAGGGCGCGGGTTAGTGTCAGCGTACGGGTTAGGATTAGGGGACGGGTGAGGGTCAGGCTTCGTGGAAGGTTTAGGGTTAGGGTTCGGGCTAGGGTTAGGGTTTGGGGACGGGGACGGTTTAGGGTCCAGGTGAGGGTACGACAACGCTTTAGGGGGAGCGTACGTGTGAGGGCGCGTGTTAATCTCAGCGTACGTGTTAGGATTAGGGGACGGGTGAGGGTCAGGCTTCTGGGAAGGGTTAGGGTTAGGGTTCGGGCTAGGGTTAGGGTTTGGGACGGGGACGGTTTAGGGTCCAGGTGAGGGTACGACAACGCTTTAGGGGGAGCGTACGTGTGAGGGCGTGGGTTAGTGTCAGTGTACGGGTTAGGATTAGGGGACGGGTGAGGGTCAGGCTTCGGGGAAGGTTTAGGGTTAGGGTTCGGGCTAGGGTTAGGGTTAGGGGACGGGGACGGTTTAGGGTCCAGGTGAGGGTACGACAACGCTTTAGGGGGAGCGTAAGTGTGAGGGCGCGGGTTAGCGTCAGCGTACGGGTTAGGATTAGGGGACGGGTGAGGGTCAGGCTTCGGGGAAGGTTTAGGGTTAGGGTTCGGGCTAGGTTTAGGGTTAGGGGACGGGGACGGTTTACGGTCCAGGTGAGGGTACGACAACGCTTTAGGGGGAGCGTACGTGTGAGGGCGCGGGTTAGTGTCAGTGTACGGGTTAGGATTAGGGGACGGGTCAGGGTCAGGCTTCGGGGAAGGGTTAGGGTTAGGGTTCGGGCTAGGGTTAGGGTTAGGGGACGGGGACGGTTTAGGGTCCAGGTGAGGGTACGACAACGCTTTAGGGGGAGCGTACGTGTGAGGGCGCGTGTTAGTCTCAGCGTACGGGTTAGGATTAGGGGACGGGTGAGGGTCAGGCTTCGGGGAAGGGTTAGGGTTAGGGTTCGGGCTAGGGTTAGGGTTAGGGGACGGGGACGGTTTAGGGTCCAGGTGAGGGTACGACAACGCTTTAGGGGGAGCGTACGTGTGAGCGCGCGGGTTAGTCTCAGCGTACGGGTTAGGATTAGGGGACGGGTGAAGGTCAGGCTTCGGGGAAGGGTTAGGGTTAGGGTTCTGGCTAGGGTTAGGGTTAGGGGACGGGGACGGTTTAGGGTCCAGGTGAGGGTATGACAACGCTTTATGGGGAGCGTACGTGTGAGGGCGCGGGTTAGTGTCAGCGTACGGGTTAGGATTAGGGGACGGGTGAGGGTCAGGCTTCGGGGAAGGTTTAGGGTTAGGGTTCGGGCTAGGGTTAGGGTTAGGGGACGGGGACGGTTTAGGGTCCAGGTGAGGTACGACAACGCTTTAGGGGGAGCGTACGTGTGAGGGCGCGGGTTAGTGTCAGCGTACGGGTTAGGATTAAGGGACGGGTGAGGGTCAGGCTTCGGGGAAGGGTTAGGGTTAGGGTTCGGGCTAGGGTTAGGGTTAGGGGACGGGGACGGTTTAGGGTCCAGGTGAGGGTACGACAACGCTTTAGGGGGAGCGTACGTGTGAGGGCGCGAGTTAGTGTCAGCGTACGGGTTAGGATTAGGGGACGGGTGAGGGTCTGGCTTCGGGGAAGGGTTAGGGTTAGGGTTCGGGCTAGGGTTAGGGTTAGGGGACGGGGACGGTTTAGGGTCCAGGTGAGGGTACGACAGTGCTTTAGGGGGAGCGTACGTATGAGGGCGTGGGTTAGCGTCAGCGTAAGGGTTAGGATTAGGGGACGGGTGAGGGTCAGGCTTCGGGGAAGGGTTAGGTTTAGGGTTCGGGCTAGGGTTAGGGTTAGGGGACGGGGACGGTTTAGGGTCCAGGTGAGGGTACGACATCGCTTTAGGGGGAGCGTACGTGTGAGGGCGCAGGTTAGTGTCAGCGTACGGGTTAGGATTAGGGGACGGGTGAGGGTCAAGCTTCGGGGAAGGGTTAGGGTTAGGGTTCGGGCTAGGGTTAGGGTTAGGGGACGGGGACGGTTTAGGGTCCAGGTGAGGGTACGACAACGCTTTAGGGGGAGCGTACGTGTGAGGGCGTGGGTTAGTGTCAGTGTACGGGTTAGGATTAGGGGACGGGTGAGGGTCAGGCTTCGGGGAAGGTTTAGGGTTAGGGTTCGGGCTAGGGTTAGGGTTAGGGGACGGGGACGGTTTAGGGTCCAGGTGAGGGTACGACAACGCTTTAGGGGGAGCGTAAGTGTGAGGGCGCGGGTTAGCGTCAGCGTACGGGTTAGGATTAGGGGACGGGTGAGGGTCAGGCTTCGGGGAAGGTTTAGGGTTAGGGTTCGGGCTAGGTTTAGGGTTAGGGGACGGGGACGGTTTACGGTCCAGGTGAGGGTACGACAACGCTTTAGGGGGAGCGTACGTGTGAGGGCGCGGGTTAGTGTCAGTGTACGGGTTAGGATTAGGGGACGGGTCAGGGTCAGGCTTCGGGGAAGGGTTAGGGTTAGGGTTCGGGCTAGGGTTAGGGTTAGGGGACGGGGACGGTTTAGGGTCCAGGTGAGGGTACGACAACGCTTTAGGGGGAGCGTACGTGTGAGGGCGCGTGTTAGTCTCAGCGTACGGGTTAGGATTAGGGGACGGGTGAGGGTCAGGCTTCGGGGAAGGGTTAGGGTTAGGGTTCGGGCTAGGGTTAGGGTTAGGGGACGGGGATGGTTTAGGGTCCAGGTGAGGGTACGACAATGCTTTAGGGGGAGCGTACGTGTGAGGGCGCGGGTTAGTGTCAGCGTACGGGTTAGGATTAGGGGACGGGTGAGGGTCAGGCTTCGGGGAAGGGTTAGGGTTAGGGTTCGGGCTAGGGTTAGGGTTAGGGGACGGGGACGGTTTAGGGTCCAGGTGAGGGTACGACAACGCTTTAGGGGGAGCGTACGTGTGAGGGCGTGGGTTAGTGTCAGCGTACGGGTTAGAATTAGGGGACGGGTGAGGGTCAGGCTTCGGGGAAGGGTTAGGGTTAGTGTTCTGGCTAGGGTTAGGGTTAGGGGACGGGGACGGTTTAGAGTCCAGGTGAGGGTACGACAGCGCTTTAGGGGGAGCGTACGTGTGAGGGCGCGGGTTAGCGTCAGCGTACGGGTTAGGATTACGGGACGGGTGAGGGTCAGGCTTCGGGGAAGGGTTAGGGTTAGGGTTCGGGCTAGGGTTAGGGTTAGGGGACGGGGACGGTTTAGGGTCCAGGTGAGGGTACGACAACGCTTTAGGGGGAGCGTACGTGTGAGGGCGTGGGTTAGTGTCAGCGTACGGGTTAGAATTAGGGGACGGGTGAGGGTCAGGCTTCGGGGAAGGGTTAGGGTTAGTGTTCTGGCTAGGGTTAGGGTTAGGGGACGGGGACGGTTTAGAGTCCAGGTGAGGGTACGACAGCGCTTTAGGGGGAGCGTACGTGTGAGGGCGCGGGTTAGCGTCAGCGTACGGGTTAGGATTACGGGACGGGTGAGGGTCAGGCTTCGGGGAAGGGTTAGGGTTAGGGTTCGGGCTAGGGTTAGGGTTAGGGGACGGGGACGGTTTAGGGTCCAGCTGAGGGTACGACAACGCTTTAGGGGGAGCGTACGTGTGAGGGCGTGGGTTAGTGTCAGCGTACGGGTTAGGATTAGGGGACGGGTGAGTGTCAGGCTTCGGGGAAGGGTTAGGGTTAGGGTTCGGGCTAGGGTTAGGGTTAGGGTACGGGGACGGTTTGGGTCCAGGTGAGTGTACGACAACGCTTTAGGGGGAGCGTACGTGTGAGGGCGCGGGTTAGTGTCAGCGTACGGGTTAGGATTAGGGGACGGGTGAGGGTCAGGCTTCGGGGAAGGGTTAGGGTTAGGGTTCGGGCTAGGTTTAGGGTTAGGGGACGGGGACGGTTTAGGGTCCAGGTGAGGGTACGACAGTGCTTTAGGGGGAGCGTACGTGTGAGGGCGCGGGTTAGCGTCCGCGTACGGGTTAGGATTAGGGGACGGGTGAGGGTCAGGCTTCGGGGAAGGGTTAGGGTTAGGGTTCGGGCCAGGGTTAGGGTTAGGGGACGGGGACGATTTAGGGTCCAGGTGAGGGTACGACAACGCTTTAGGGGGAGCGTACGTGTCAGGGCGCGGGTTAGCGTCAGCGTACGGATTAGAATTAGGGGACGGGTGAGGGTCAGGCTTCGGGGAAGGGTTAGGGTTAGGGTTCGGGCCAGGGTTAGGGTTAGGGGACGGGGACGGTTTAGGGTCCAGGTGAGGGTACGACAACGCTTTAGGGGGAGCGTACGTGTCAGGGCGCGGGTTAGCGTCAGCGTACGGATTAGGATTAGGGGACGGGTGAGGGTCAGGCTTCGGGGAAGGGTTAGGGTTAGGGTTCGGGCTAGGGATAGGGTTAGGGGACGGGGACGGTTTAGGGTCCAGGTGAGGGTACGACAACGCTTTAGGGGGAGTGTACGTGTGAGGGCGCGGGTTAGTGTCAGCGTACGGGTTAGGATTAGGGGACGGGTGAGGGTCAGGCTTCGGGGAACGTTTAGGGTTAGGGTTCGGGCTAGGGTTAGGGTTAGGGGACGGGGACGGTTTAGGGTCCAGGTGAGGGTACGACAACGCTTTAGGGGGAGCGTACGTGTCAGGGCGCGGGTTAGTGTCAGCGTACGGGTTAGGATTAGGGGACGGGTGAGGGTCAGGCTTCGGGGAAGGGTTAGGGTTAGGGTTCGGGCTAGGGTTAGGGTTAGGGGACGGGGACGGTTTAGGGTCCAGGTGAGGGTACGACAACGCTTTAGGGGGAGCGTACGTGTGAGGGCGCGTGTTAGTCTCAGCGTACGGGTTAGGATTAGGGGACGGGTGAGGGTCAGGCTTCGGGGAAGGGTTAGGGTTAGGGTTCGGGCTAGGGTTAGGGTTAGGGGACGGGGACGGTTTAGGGTCCAGGTGAGGGTACGACAACGCTTTAGGGGGAGCGTACGTGTGAGGGCGCGGGTTAGTGTCAGCGTACGGGTTAGGATTAGGGGACGGGTGAGGGTCAGGCTTCGGGGAAGGGTTAGGGTTAGGGTTCGGGCCAGGGTTAGGGTTTGGGGACGGGGACGATTTAGGGTCCAGGTGAGGGTACGACAACGCTTTAGGGGGAGCGTACGTGTCAGGGCGCGGGTTAGCGTCAGCGTACGGATTAGGATTAGGGGACGGGTGAGGGTCAGGCTTCGGGGAAGGGTTAGGGTTAGGGTTCGGGCCAGGGTTAGGGTTAGGGGACGGGGACGGTTTAGGGTCCAGGTGAGGGTACGACAACGCTTTAGGGGGAGGGTACGTGTCAGGGCGCGGGTTAGCGTCAGCGTACGGATTAGGATTAGGGGACGGGTGAGGGTTAGGCTTCGGGGAAGGGTTAGGGTTAGGGTTCGGGCTAGGGATAGGGTTAGGGGACGGGGACGGTTTAGGGTCCAGGTGAGGGTACGACAACGCTTTAGGGGGAGCGTACGTGTGAGAGCGCGGGTTAGCGTCAGCGTACGGGTTAGGATTAGGGGACGGGTGAGGGTCAGGCTTCGGGGAACGTTTAGGGTTAGGGTTCGGGCTAGGTTTAGGGTTAGGGGACGGGGACGGTTTAGGGTCCAGGTGAGGGTACGACAACGCTTTAGGGGGAGCGTACGTGTCAGGGCGCGGGTTAGTGTCAGCGTACGGGTTAGGATTAGGGGACGGGTGAGGGTCAGGCTTCGGGGAAGGGTTAGGGTTAGGGTTCGGGCTAGGGTTAGGGTTAGGGGACGGGGACGGTTTAGGGTCCAGGTGAGGGTACGACAACGCTTTAGGGGGAGCGTACGTGTGAGGGCGCGTGTTAGTCTCAGCGTACGGGTTAGGATTAGGGGACGGGTGAGGGTCAGGCTTCGGGGAAGTGTTAGGGTTAGGGTTCGGGCTAGGGTTAGGGTTAGGGGACGGGGACGGTTTAGGGTCCAGGTGAGGGTACGACAACGCTTTAGGGGGAGCGTACGTGTGAGGGCGCGGGTTAGTGTCAGCGTACGGGTTAGGATTAGGGGACGGGTGAGGGTCAGGCTTCGTGGAAGGTTTAGGGTTAGGGTTCGGGCTAGGGTTAGGGTTTGGGGACGGGGACGGTTTAGGGTCCAGGTGAGGGTACGACAACGCTTTAGGGGGAGCGTACGTGTGAGGGCGCGTGTTAATCTCAGCGTACGTGTTAGGATTAGGGGACGGGTGAGGGTCAGGCTTCTGGGAAGGGTTAGGGTTAGGGTTCGGGCTAGGGTTAGGGTTTGGGACGGGGACGGTTTAGGGTCCAGGTGAGGGTACGACAACGCTTTAGGGGGAGCGTACGTGTGAGGGCGCGGAATAGCGTCAGCGTACGGGTTAGGATTAGGGGACGGGTGAGGGTCAGGCTTCGGGGAAGGTTTAGGGTTAGGGTTCGGGCTAGGGTTAGGGTTAGGAGACGGGGACGGTTTAGGGTCCAGGTGAGGGTACGACAACGCTTTAGGGGGAGCGTACGTGTGAGGGCGCGGGTTAGTGTCAGCGTACGGGTTAGGATTAGGGGACGGGTGAGGGTCAGGCTTCGGGGAAGGGTTAGGGTTAGGGTTCGGGCTAGGGTTAGGGTTAGGGGACGGGGACGGTTTAGGGTCCAGGTGAGGGTACGACAACGCTTTAGGGGGAGCGTACGTGTGAGGGCGCGGGTTAGTGTCAGCGTACGGGTTAGGATTAGGGGACGGGTGAGGGTCAGGCTTCGGGGAAGGTTTAGGGTTAGGGTTCGGGCTAGGGTTAGGGTTAGGGGACGGGGACGGTTTAGGGTCCAGGTGAGGGTACGACAACGCTTTAGGGGGAGCGTACGTGTGAGGGCGCGGGTTAGTGTCAGCGTACGGGTTAGGATTAGGGGACGGGTGAGGGTCAGGCTTCGGGGAAGGGTTAGGGTTAGGGTTCGGGCTAGGGTTAGGGTTAGGGGACGGGGACGGTTTAGGGTCCAGGTGAGGGTACGACAACGCTTTAGGGGGAGCGTACGTGTGAGGGCGCGTGTTACTCTCAGCGTACGGGTTAGGATTAGGGGACGGGTGAGGGTCAGGCTTCGGGGAAGGGTTAGGGTTAGGGTTCGGGCTAGGGTTAGGGTTAGGGGACGGGGATGGTTTAGGGTCCAGGTGAGGGTACGACAATGCTTTAGGGGGAGCGTACGTGTGAGGGCGCGGGTTAGTGTCAGCGTACGGGTTAGGATTAGGGGACGGGTGAGGGTCAGGCTTCGGGGAAGGGTTAGGGTTAGGGTTCGGGCTAGGGTTAGGGTTAGGGGACGGGGACGGTTTAGGGTCCAGGTGAGGGTACGACAACGCTTTAGGGGAAGCGTACGTGTGAGGGCGCGGATTAGCGTCAGCGTACGGGTTAGGATTAGGGGACGGGTGAGGGTCAGGCTTCGGGGAAGGGTTAGGGTTAGGGTTCGGGCTAGGGTTAGGGTTAGGGGACGGGGACGGTTTAGGGTCCAGGTGAGGGTACGACAACGCTTTAGGGGGAGCGTACGTGTGAGGGCGCGGGTTAGTCTCAGCGTACGGGTTAGGATTAGGGGACGGGTGAAGGTCAGGCTTCGGGGAAGGGTTAGGGTTAGGGTTCGGGCTAGGGTTAGGGTTAGGGGACGGGGACGGTTTAGGGTCCAGGTGAGGGTATGACAACGCTTTATGGGGAGCGTACGTGTGAGGGCGCGGGTTAGTGTCAGCGTACGGGTTAGGATTAGGGGACGGGTGAGGGTCAGGCTTCGGGGAAGGTTTAGGGTTAGGGTTCGGGCTAGGGTTAGGGTTAGGGGACGGGGACGGTTTAGGGTCCAGGTGAGGTACGACAACGCTTTAGGGGGAGCGTACGTGTGAGGGCGCGGGTTAGTGTCAGCGTACGGGTTAGGATTAAGGGACGGGTGAGGGTCAGGCTTCGGGGAAGGGTTAGGGTTAGGGTTCGGGCTAGGGTTAGGGTTAGGGGACGGGGACGGTTTAGGGTCCAGGTGAGGGTACGACAACGCTTTAGGGGGAGCGTACGTGTGAGGGCGCGAGTTAGTGTCAGCGTACGGGTTAGGATTAGGGGACGGGTGAGGGTCTGGCTTCGGGGAAGGGTTAGGGTTAGGGTTCGGGCTAGGGTTAGGGTTAGGGGACGGGGACGGTTTAGGGTCCAGGTGAGGGTACGACAGTGCTTTAGGGGGAGCGTACGTATGAGGGCGTGGGTTAGCGTCAGCGTAAGGGTTAGGATTAGGGGACGGGTGAGGGTCAGGCTTCGGGGAAGGGTTAGGTTTAGGGTTCGGGCTAGGGTTAGGGTTAGGGGACGGGGACGGTTTAGGGTCCAGGTGAGGGTACGACATCGCTTTAGGGGGAGCGTACGTGTGAGGGCGCAGGTTAGTGTCAGCGTACGGGTTAGGATTAGGGGACGGGTGAGGGTCAGGCTTCGGGGAAGGGTTAGGGTTAGGGTTCGGGCTAGGGTTAGGGTTAGGGGACGGGGACGGTTTAGGGTCCAGGTGAGGGTACGACAACGCTTTAGGGGGAGCGTACGTGTGAGGGCGTGGGTTAGTGTCAGTGTACGGGTTAGGATTAGGGGACGGGTGAGGGTCAGGCTTCGGGGAAGGTTTAGGGTTAGGGTTCGGGCTAGGGTTAGGGTTAGGGGATGGGGACGGTTTAGGGTCCAGGTGAGGGTACGACAACGCTTTAGGGGGAGCGTAAGTGTGAGGGCGCGGGTTAGCGTCAGCGTACGGGTTAGGATTAGGGGACGGGTGAGGGTCAGGCTTCGGGGAAGGTTTAGGGTTAGGGTTCGGGCTAGGTTTAGGGTTAGGGGACGGGGACGGTTTACGGTCCAGGTGAGGGTACGACAACGCTTTAGGGGGAGCGTACGTGTGAGGGCGCGGGTTAGTGTCAGTGTACGGGGTAGGATTAGGGGACGGGTCAGGGTCAGGCTTCGGGGAAGGGTTAGGGTTAGGGTTCGGGCTAGGGTTAGGGTTAGGGGACGGGGACGGTTTAGGGTCCAGGTGAGGGTACGACAACGCTTTAGGGGGAGCGTACGTGTGAGGGCGCGTGTTAGTCTCAGCGTACGGGTTAGGATTAGGGGACGGGTGAGGGTCAGGCTTCGGGGAAGGGTTAGGGTTAGGGTTCGGGCTAGGGTTAGGGTTAGGGGACGGGGATGGTTTAGGGTCCAGGTGAGGGTACGACAATGCTTTAGGGGGAGCGTACGTGTGAGGGCGCGGGTTAGTCTCAGCGTACGGGTTAGGATTAGGGGACGGGTGAAGGTCAGGCTTCGGGGAAGGGTTAGGGTTAGGGTTCGGGCTAGGGTTAGGGTTAGGGGACGGGGACGGTTTAGGGTCCAGGTGAGGGTATGACAACGCTTTATGGGGAGCGTACGTGTGAGGGCGCGGGTTAGTGTCAGCGTACGGGTTAGGATTAGGGGACGGGTGAGGGTCAGGCTTCGGGGAAGGTTTAGGGTTAGGGTTCGGGCTAGGGTTAGGGTTAGGGGACGGGGACGGTTTAGGGTCCAGGTGAGGTACGACAACGCTTTAGGGGGAGCGTACGTGTGAGGGCGCGGGTTAGTGTCAGCGTACGGGTTAGGATTAAGGGACGGGTGAGGGTCAGGCTTCGGGGAAGGGTTAGGGTTAGGGTTCGGGCTAGGGTTAGGGTTAGGGGACGGGGACGGTTTAGGGTCCAGGTGAGGGTACGACAACGCTTTAGGGGGAGCGTACGTGTGAGGGCGCGTGTTAGTGTCAGCGTACGGGTTAGGATTAGGGGACGGGTGAGGGTCTGGCTTCGGGGAAGGGTTAGGGTTAGGGTTCGGGCTAGGGTTAGGGTTAGGGGACGGGGACGGTTTAGGGTCCAGGTGAGGGTACGACAGTGCTTTAAGGGGAGCGTACGTATGAGGGCGTGGGTTAGCGTCAGCGTACGGGTTAGGATTAGGGGACGGGTGAGGGTCAGGCTTCGGGGAAGGGTTAGGTTTAGGGTTCGGGCTAGGGTTAGGGTTAGGGGACGGGGACGGTTTAGGGTCCAGGTGAGGGTACGACATCGCTTTAGGGGGAGCGTACGTGTGAGGGCGCAGGTTAGTGTCAGCGTACGGGTTAGGATTAGGGGACGGGTGAGGGTCAGGCTTCGGGGAAGGGTTAGGGTTAGGGTTCGGGCTAGGGTTAGGGTTAGGGGACGGGGACGGTTTAGGGTCCAGGTGAGGGTACGACAACGCTTTAGGGGGAGCGTACGTGTGAGGGCGTGGGTTAGTGTCAGTGTACGGGTTAGGATTAGGGGACGGGTGAGGGTCAGGCTTCGGGGAAGGTTTAGGGTTAGGGTTCGGGCTAGGGTTAGGGTTAGGGGACGGGGACGGTTTAGGGTCCAGGTGAGGGTACGACAACGCTTTAGGGGGAGCGTAAGTGTGAGGGCGCGGGTTAGCGTCAGCGTACGGGTTAGGATTAGGGGACGGGTGAGGGTCAGGCTTCGGGGAAGGTTTAGGGTTAGGGTTCGGGCTAGGTTTAGGGTTAGGGGACGGGGACGGTTTACGGTCCAGGTGAGGGTACGACAACGCTTTAGGGGGAGCGTACGTGTGAGGGCGCGGGTTAGTGTCAGTGTACGGGTTAGGATTAGGGGACGGGTCAGGGTCAGGCTTCGGGGAAGGGTTAGGGTTAGGGTTCGGGCTAGGGTTAGGGTTAGGGGACGGGGACGGTTTAGGGTCCAGGTGAGGGTACGACAACGCTTTAGGGGGAGCGTACGTGTGAGGGCGCGTGTTAGTCTCAGCGTACGGGTTAGGATTAGGGGACGGGTGAGGGTCAGGCTTCGGGGAAGGGTTAGGGTTAGGGTTCGGGCTAGGGTTAGGGTTAGGGGACGGGGACGGTTTAGGGTCCAGGTGAGGGTACGACAACGCTTTAGGGGAAGCGTACGTGTGAGGGCCCGGATTAGCGTCAGCGTACGGGTTAGGATTAGGGGACGGGTGAGGGTCAGGCTTCGGGGAAGGGTTAGGGTTAGGGTTCGGGCTAGGGTTAGGGTTAGGGGACGGGGACGGTTTAGGGTCCAGGTGAGGGTACGACAACGCTTTAGGGGGAGCGTACGTGTGAGGGCGCGGGTTAGTGTCAGCGTACGGGTTAGGATTAGGGGATGGGTGAGGGTCAGGCTTCGGGGAAGGTTTAGGGTTAGGGTTCGGGCTAGGGTTAGGGTTAGGGTTAGGGGACGGTTTAGGGTCCAGGTGAGGGTACGACAACGCTTTAGGGGGAGCGTACGTGTGAGGGCGCGGGTTAGTGTCAGCGTACGGGTTAGGATTAGGGGACGGGTGAGGGTCAGGCTTCGGGGAAGGGTTAGGGTTAGGGTTCGGGCTAGGGTTAGGGTTAGGGGACGGGGACGGTTTAGGGTCCAGGTGAGGGTACGACAACGCTTTAGGGGGAGCGTACGTGTGAGGGCGTGGGTTAGTGTCAGTGTACGGGTTAGGATTAGGGGACGGGTGAGGGTCAGGCTTCGGGGAAGGGTTAGGGTTAGGGTTCGGGCTAGGGTTAGGGTTAGGGGACGGGGACGGTTTAGGGTCCAGGTGAGGGTACGACAACGCTTTAGGGGGATCGTACGTGTGAGGGCGCGGGTTAGTGTCAGCGTACGGGTTAGGATTAGGGGATGGGTGAGGGTCAGGCTTCGGGGAAGGTTTAGGGTTAGGGTTCGGGCTAGGGTTAGGGTTAGGGGACGGGGACGGTTTAGGGTCCAGGTGAGGGTACGACAACGCTTTAGGGGGAGCGTACGTGTGAGGGCGCGGGTTAGTGTCAGCGTACGGGTTAGGATTAGGGGACGGGTGAGGGTCAGGCTTTGGGGAAGGGTTAGGGTTAGGGTTCGGGCTAGGGTTAGGGTTAGGGGACGGGGACGGTTTAGGGTCCAGGTGAGGGTACGACAACGCTTTAGGGGGAGCGTACGTGTGAGGGCGCGTGTTAGTCTCAGCGTACGGGTTAGGATTAGGGGACGGGTGAGGGTCAGGCTTCGGGGAAGGGTTAGGGTTAGGGTTCGGGCTAGGGTTAGGGTTAGGGGACGGGGACGGTTTAGGGTCCAGGTGAGGGTACGACAGTGCTTTGGGGGAGCGTACGTGTGAGGGCGTGGGTTAGCGTCAGCGTACGGGTTAGGATTAGGGGACGGGTGAGGGTCAGGCTTCGGGGAAGGGTTAGGTTTAGGGTTCGGGCTAGGGTTAGGGTTAGGGGACAGGGACGGTTTAGGGTCCAGGTGAGGGTACGACATCGCTTTAGGGGGAGCGTACGTGTGAGGGCGCGGGTTAGTGTCAGCGTACGGGTTAGGATTAGGGGACGGGTGAGGGTCAGGCTTCGGGGAAGGGTTAGGGTTAGGGTTCGGGCTAGGGTTAGGGTTAGGGGACGGGGACGGTTTAGGGTCCAGGTGAGGGTACGACAACGCTTTAGGGGGAGCGTACGTGTGAGGGCGTGGGTTAGTGTCAGTGTACGGGTTAGGATTAGGGGACGGGTGAGGGTCAGGCTTCGGGGAAGGGTTAGGGTTAGGGTTCGGGCTAGGGTTAGGGTTAGGGGACGGGGACGGTTTAGGGTCCAGGTGAGGGTACGACAACGCTTTAGGGGGAGCGTAAGTGTGAGGGCCCGGGTTAGTGTCAGCGTACGGGTTAGGATTAGGGGATGGGTGAGGGTCAGGCTTCGGGGAAGGTTTAGGGTTAGGGTTCGGGCTAGGGTTAGGGTTAGGGGACGGGGACGGTTTAGGGTCCAGGTGAGGGTACGACAACACTTTAGGGGGAGCGTACGTGTGAGGGCGCGGGTTAGTGTCAGCGTACGGGTTAGGATTAGGGGACGGGTCAGGGTCAGGCTTCGGGGAAGGTTTAGGGTTAGGGTTCGGGCTAGGGTTAGGGTTAGGGGACGGGGACGGTTTAGGGTCCAGGTGAGGGTACGACAACGCTTTAGGGGGAGCGTACGTGTGAGGGCGCGTGTTAGTCTCAGCGTACGGGTTAGGATTAGGGGACGGGTGAGGGTCAGGCTTCGGGGAAGGGTTAGGGTTAGGGTTCGGGCTAGGGTTAGGGTTAGGGGACGGGGACGGTTTAGGGTCCAGGTGAGGGTACGACAACGCTTAAGGGGGAGCGTACGTGTGAGGGCGCGGATTAGCGTCAGCGTACGGGTTAGGATTAGGGGACGGGTGAGGGTCAGGCTTCGGGGAAGGGTTAGGGTTAGGGTTCGGGCTAGGGTTAGGGTTAGGGTACGGGGACGGTTTGGGTCCAGGTGAGGGTACGACAACGCTTTAGGGGGAGCGTACGTGTGAGGGCGCGGGTTAGTGTCAGCGTACGGGTTAGGATTAGGGGACGGGTGAGGGTCAGGCTTCGGGGAAGGGTTAGGATTAGGGTTCGGGCTAGGGTTAGGGTTAGGGGACGGGGACGGTTTAGGGTCCAGGTGAGGGTACGACAGTGCTTTAGGGGGAGCGTACGTGTGAGGGCGCGGGTTAGCGTAAGCGTACGGTTTAGGATTAGGGGACGGGTGAGTGTCAGGCTTCGGAGAAGGGTTAGGGTTCGGGCTAGGGTTAGGGTTAGGGGACGGGGACGGTTTAGGGTCCAGGTGAGGGTACGACATCGCTTTAGGGGGAGCATACGTGTGAGGGCGCGGGTTAGTGTCATCGTTCGGGTTAGGATTAGGGGACGGGTAAGGGTCAGGCTTCGGGGAAGGGTTAGGGTTAGGGTTCGGGCTAGGGTTAGGGTTAGGGGACGGGGACCGTTTTGGGTCCAGGTGAGGGTACGACAACGCTTTAGGGGGAGCGTACGTGTGAGGGCGCGTGTTAGTGTCAGCGTACGGGTTAGGATTAGGGGACGGGTGAGGGTCAGGCTTCGGGGAAGGGTTAGGGTTAGGGTTCGGGCTAGGGTTAGGGTTAGGGGACGGGGACGGTTTAGGGTCGAGGGGAGGGTACGACAACGCTTTAGGGGGAGCGTACGTGTGAGGGCGCGGGTTAGTGTCAGCGTACGGGTTAGAATTAGGGGACGGGTGAGGGTCAGGCTTCGGGAAAGGGTTAGGGTTAGGGTTCGGGCTAGGGTTAGGGTTAGGGTCGGGGACGGTTTAGGGTCCAGGTGAGGGTACGACAACGCTTTAGGGGGAGCGTACGTGTGAGGGCGCGGGTTAGTGTCAGCGTACGCGTTAGGATTAGGGGACGGGTGAGGTTCAGGCTTCGGGGAAGGGTTAGGTTTAGGGTTCGGGCTAGGGTTAGGGTTAGGGGACGGGGACGGTTTAGGGTCCAGGTGAGGGTACGACAACGTTTTAGGGGGAGCGTACCTGTGAGGGCGCGGGTTAGTGTCAGCGTACGGGTTAGGATTAGGGGACGGGTGAGGGGCAGGCTTCGGGGAAGGGTTAGGGTTAGGGTTCGGGCTAGGGTTAGGGTTAGGGGACGGGGACGGTTTAGGGTCCAGGTGAGGGTACGACAGTGCTTTGGGGGAGCGTACGTGTGAGGGCGTGGGTTAGTGTCAGCGTACGGGTTAGGATTAGGGGACGGGTGAGGGTCAGGCTTCGGGGAAGGGTTAGGTTTAGGGTTCGGGCTAGCGTTAGGGTTAGGGGACAGGGACGGTTTAGGGTCCAGGTGAGGGTACGACATCGCTTTAGGGGGAGCGTACGTGTGAGGGCGCGGGTTAGTGTCAGCGTACGGGTTAGGATTAGGGGACGGGTGAGGGTCAGGCTTCGGGGAAGTTTTAGGGTTAGGGTTCGGGCTAGGGTTAGGTTTAGGGGACGGGGACGGTTTAGGGTCCAGGTGAGGGTACGACAACGCTTTAGGGGGAGCGTACGTGTGAGGGCGTGGGTTAGTGTCAGTGTACGGGTTAGGATTAGGGGACGGGTGAGGGTCAGGCTTCGGGGATGGGTTAGGGTTAGGGTTCGGGCTAGGGTTAGGGTTAGGGGACGGGGACGGTTTAGGGTCCAGGTGAGGGTACGACAACGCTTTAGGGGGAGCGTAAGTGTGAGGGCGTGGGTTAGTGTCAGCGTACGGGTTAGGATTAGGGGATGGGTGAGGGTCAGGCTTCGGGGAAGGTTTAGGGTTAGGGTTCGGGCTAGGGTTAGGGTTAGGGGACGGGGACGGTTTAGGGTGCAGTTGAGGGTACGACAACGCTTTAGGGGGAGCGTACGTGTGAGGGCGCGGGTTAGTGTCAGCGTACGGGTTAGGATTAGGGGACGGGTCAGGCTCAGGCTTCGGGGAAGGGTTAGGGTTAGGGTTCGGGCTAGGGTTAGGGTTAGGGGACGGGGACGGTTTAGGGTCCAGGTGAGGGTACGACAACGCTTAAGGGGGAGCGTACGTGTGAGGGCGCGGATTAGCGTCAGCGTACGGGTTAGGATTAGGGGACGGGTGAGGGTCAGGCTTCGGGGAAGGGTTAGGGTTAGGGTTCGGGCTAGGGTTAGGGTTAGGGTACAGGGACGGTTTGGGTCCAGGTGAGGGTACGACAACGCTTTAGGGGGAGCATACGTGTGAGGGCGCGGGTTAGTGTCAGCGTACGGGTTAGGATTAGGGGACGGGTGAGGGTCAGGCTTCGGGGAAGGGTTAGGGTTAGGGTTCGGGCTAGGGTTAGGGTTAGGGGACGGGGACCGTTTTGGGTCCAGGTGAGGGTACGACAACGCTTTAGGGGGAGCGTACGTGTGAGGGCGCGTGTTAGTCTCAGCGTACGGGTTAGGATTAGGGGACGGGTGAGGGTCAGGCTTCGGGGAAGGGTTAGGGTTAGGGTTCGGGCTAGGGTTAGGGTTAGGGGACGGGGACGGTTTAGGGTCCAGGTGAGGGTACGACAACGCTTTAGGGGGAGCGTACGTGTGAGGGCGTGGATTACCGTCAGCGTACGGGTTAGGATTAGGGGCCGGGTGAGGGTCAGGCTTCGGGGAAGGGTTAGTGTTAGGGTTCAGGCTAGGGTTAGGGTTAGGGTACGGGGACGGTTTAGGGTCCAGGTGAGGGTACGACAACGCTTTAGGGGGAGCGTACGTGTGAGGGCGCGAGTTAGTGTCAGCGTACGGGTTAGGATTAGGGGACGGGTGAGGGTCAGGCTTCGGGGAAGGGTTAGGGTTAGGGTTCGGGCTAGGGTTAGGGTTAGGGGACGGGGACGGTTTAGGGTCCAGGTGAGGGTACGACAGTGCTTTAGGGGGAGCGTACGTGTGAGGGCGTGGGTTAGCGTCAGCGTACGGGTTAGGATTAGGGGACGGGTGAGGGTCAGGCTTCGGGGAAGGGTTAGGGTTAGGGTTCGGACTAGGGTTAGGGTTAGGGGACGGGGACGGTTTAGTGTCTAGGTGAGGGTACGACATCGCTTTAGGGGGAGCGTACGTGTGAGGGCGCGGGTTAGTGTCAGCGTACGGGTTAGTATTAGGGGACGGGTGAGGGTCAGGCTTCGGGGAAGTGTTAGGGTTAGGGTTCGGGCTAGGGTTAGGGTTAGGGGACGGGGACGGTTTAGGGTCCAGGTGAGGGTACGACAACGCTTTACGGGGAGCGTACGTGTGAGGGCGCGGGTTAGTGTCAGTGTACGGGTTAGGATTAGGGGACGGGTGAGTGTCAGGCTTCGGGGAATGGTTAGGGTTAGGGTTCGGGCTAGGGTTAGGGTTAGGGGACGGGGACGGTTTAGGGTCCAGGTGAGGGTACGACAACGCTTTAGGGGGAGCGTACGTGTGAGGGCGTGGGTTAGTGTCAGTGTACGGGTTAGGATTAGGGGACGGGTGAGGGTCAGGCTTCGGGGAAGGGTTAGGGTTAGGGTTCGGGCTAGGGTTTGGGTTAGGGGACGGGGACGGTTTAGGGTCCAGGTGAGGGTACGACAACGCTTTAGGGGGAGCGTACGTGTGAGGGCGCGGGTTAGTGTCAGCGTACGGGTTAGGATTAGGGGACGGGTGAGGGTCAGGCTTCGGGGAAGGTTTAGGGTTAGGGTTCGGGCTAGGGTTAGGGTTAGGGGACGGGGACGGTTTAGGGTCCAGGTGAGGGTACGACAACGCTTTAGGGGGAGCGTACGTGTGAGGGCGCGTGTTAGTCTCAGCGTACGGGTTAGGATTAGGGGACGGGTGAGGGTCAGGCTTCGGGGAAGGGTTAGGGTTAGGGTTCGGGCTAGGGTTAGGGTTAGGGGACGGGGACGGTTTAGGGTCCAGGTGAGGGTACGACAACGCTTTAGGGGGAGCGTACGTGTGAGGGCGCGTGTTAGTCTCAGCGTACGGGTTAGGATTAGGGGACGGGTGAGGGTCAGGCTTCGGGGAAGGGTTAGGGTTAGGGTTCGGGCTAGGGTTAGGGTTAGTGGACGGGGACGGTTTAGGGTCCAGGTGAGGGTACGACAGTGCTTTAGGGGGAGCGTACGTGTGAGGGCGTGGGTTAGCGTCAGCGTACGGGTTAGGATTAGGGGACGGGTGAGGGTCAGGCTTCGGAGAAGGGTTAGGTTTAGGGTTCGGGCTAGGGTTAGGGTTAGGGGACGGGGACGGTTTAGGGTCAAGGTGAGGGTACGACATCGCTTTAGGGGGAGCGTACGTGTGAGGGCGCGGGTTAGTGTCAGCGTACGGGTTAGGATTAGGGGACGAGTGAGGGTCAGGCTTCGGGGAAGGGTTAGGGTTAGGGTTCGGGCTAGGGTTAGGGTTAGGGGACGGGGACGGTTTAGGGTCCAGGTGAGGGTACGACAACGCTTTAGGTGGAGCGTACGTGTGAGGGCGCGAGTTAGTGTCAGCGTACGGGTTAGGATTAGGGGACGGGTGAGGGTCAGGCTTCGGGGAAGGGTTAGGTTTAGGGTTCGGGCTAGGGTTAGGGTTAGGGGACGGGGACGGTTTAGGGTCCAGGTGAGGGTACGACAGTGCTTTAGGGGGAGCGTACGTGTGAGGGCGTGGGTTAGCGTCAGCGTACGGGTTAGGATTAGGGGACGGGTGAGGGTCAGGCTTCGGAGAAGGGTTAGGTTTAGAGTTCGGGCTAGGGTTAGGGTTAGGGGACGGGGACGGTTTAGGGTCCAGGTGAGGGTACGACATCGCTTTAGGGGGAGCGTACGTGTGAGGGCGCGGGTTAGTGTCAGCGTACGGGTTAGGATTAAGGGACGGGTGAGGGTCAGGCTTCGGGGAAGGGTTAGGGTTAGGGTTCGGGCTAGGGTTAGGGTTAGGGGACGGGGACGGTTTAGGGTCCAGGTGAGGGTACGACAACGCTTTAGGGGGAGCGTACGTGTGAGGGCGTGGGTTAGTGTCAGCGTACGGGTTAGGATTAGGGGACGGGTGAGGGTCAGGCTTCGGGGAAGGGTTAGGGTTAGGGTTCGGGCTAGGGTTACGGTTAGGGGACGGGGACGGTTTAGGGTCCAGGTGAGGGTACGACAACGCTTTAGGGGGAGCGTAAGTGTGAGGGCGCGGGTTAGTGTCAGCGTACGGGTTAGGTTTAGGGGACGGGTGAGGGTCAGGCTTCGGGGAAGGTTTAGGGTTAGGGTTCGGGCTAGGGTTAGGGTTAGGGTACGGGGACGGTTTAGGGTCCAGGTGAGGGTACGACAACGCTTTAGGGGGAGCGTACGTGTGAGGGCGCGGGTTAGTGTCAGCGTACGTGTTAGGATTAGGGGACGTGTGAGGGTCAGGCTTCGGGGAAGGGTTAGGGTTAGGGTTCGGGCTAGGGTTAGGGTTAGGGGACGGGGACGGTTTAGGGTCCAGGTGAGGGTACGACAACGCTTTAGGGGGAGCGTAAGTGTGAGGGCGTGGGTTAGTGTCAGCGTACGGGTTAGGATTAGGGGATGGGTGAGGGTCAGGCTTCGGGGAAGGTTTAGGGTTAGGGTTCGGGCTAGGGTTAGGGTTAGGGGACGGGGACGGTTTAGGGTGCAGTTGAGGGTACGACAACGCTTTAGGGGGAGCGTACGTGTGAGGGCGCGGGTTAGTGTCAGCGTACGGGTTAGGATTAGGGGACGGGTCAGGCTCAGGCTTCGGGGAAGGGTTAGGGTTAGGGTTCGGGCTAGGGTTAGGGTTAGGGGACGGGGACGGTTTAGGGTCCAGGTGAGGGTACGACAACGCTTAAGGGGGAGCGTACGTGTGAGGGCGCGGATTAGCGTCAGCGTACGGGTTAGGATTAGGGGACGGGTGAGGGTCAGGCTTCGGGGAAGGGTTAGGGTTAGGGTTCGGGCTAGGGTTAGGGTTAGGGTACAGGGACGGTTTGGGTCCAGGTGAGGGTACGACAACGCTTTAGGGGGAGCATACGTGTGAGGGCGCGGGTTAGTGTCAGCGTACGGGTTAGGATTAGGGGACGGGTGAGGGTCAGGCTTCGGGGAAGGGTTAGGGTTAGGGTTCGGGCTAGGGTTAGGGTTAGGGGACGGGGACGGTTTAGGGTCCAGGTGAGGGTACGACAGTGCTTTAGGGGGAGCGTACGTGTGAGGGCGTGGGTTAGCGTCAGCGTACGGGTTAGGATTAGGGGACGGGTGAGGGTCAGGCTTCGGGGAAGGGTTAGGGTTAGGGTTCGGACTAGGGTTAGGGTTAGGGGACGGGGACGGTTTAGTGTCCAGGTGAGGGTACGACATCGCTTTAGGGGGAGCGTACGTGTGAGGGCGCGGGTTAGTGTCAGCGTACGGGTTAGTATTAGGGGACGGGTGAGGGTCAGGCTTCGGGGAAGTGTTAGGGTTAGGGTTCGGGCTAGGGTTAGGGTTAGGGGACGGGGACGGTTTAGGGTCCAGGTGAGGGTACGACAACGCTTTACGGGGAGCGTACGTGTGAGGGCGCGGGTTAGTGTCAGTGTACGGGTTAGGATTAGGGGACGGGTGAGTGTCAGGCTTCGGGGAATGGTTAGGGTTAGGGTTCGGGCTAGGGTTAGGGTTAGGGGACGGGGACGGTTTAGGGTCCAGGTGAGGGTACGACAACGCTTTAGGGGGAGCGTACGTGTGAGGGCGTGGGTTAGTGTCAGTGTACGGGTTAGGATTAGGGGACGGGTGAGGGTCAGGCTTCGGGGAAGGGTTAGGGTTAGGGTTCGGGCTAGGGTTTGGGTTAGGGGACGGGGACGGTTTAGGGTCCAGGTGAGGGTACGACAACGCTTTAGGGGGAGCGTACGTGTGAGGGCGCGGGTTAGTGTCAGCGTACGGGTTAGGATTAGGGGACGGGTGAGGGTCAGGCTTCGGGGAAGGTTTAGGTTTAGGGTTCGGGCTAGGGTTAGGGTTAGGGGACGGGGACGGTTTAGGGTCCAGGTGAGGGTACGACAACGCTTTAGGGGGAGCGTACGTGTGAGGGCGCGTGTTAGTCTCAGCGTACGGGTTAGGATTAGGGGACGGGTGAGGGTCAGGCTTCGGGGAAGGGTTAGGGTTAGGGTTCGGGCTAGGGTTAGGGTTAGGGGACGGGGACGGTTTAGGGTCCAGGTGAGGGTACGACAACGCTTTAGGGGGAGCGTACGTGTGAGGGCGCGTGTTAGTCTCAGCGTACGGGTTAGGATTAGGGGACGGGTGAGGGTCAGGCTTCGGGGAAGGGTTAGGGTTAGGGTTCGGGCTAGGGTTAGGGTTAGTGGACGGGGACGGTTTAGGGTCCAGGTGAGGGTACGACAGTGCTTTAGGGGGAGCGTACGTGTGAGGGCGTGGGTTAGCGTCAGCGTACGGGTTAGGATTAGGGGACGGGTGAGGGTCAGGCTTCGGAGAAGGGTTAGGTTTAGGGTTCGGGCTAGGGTTAGGGTTAGGGGACGGGGACGGTTTAGGGTCCAGGTGAGGGTACGACATCGCTTTAGGGGGAGCGTACGTGTGAGGGCGCGGGTTAGTGTCAGCGTACGGGTTAGGATTAAGGGACGGGTGAGGGTCAGGCTTCGGGGAAGGGTTAGGGTTAGGGTTCGGGCTAGGGTTAGGGTTAGGGGACGGGGACGGTTTAGGGTCCAGGTGAGGGTACGACAACGCTTTAGGGGGAGCGTACGTGTGAGGGCGTGGGTTAGTGTCAGCGTACGGGTTAGGATTAGGGGACGGGTGAGGGTCAGGCTTCGGGGAACGGTTAGGGTTAGGGTTCGGGCTAGGGTTACGGTTAGGGGACGGGGACGGTTTAGGGTCCAGGTGAGGGTACGACAACGCTTTAGGGGGAGCGTAAGTGTGAGGGCGCGGGTTAGTGTCAGCGTACGGGTTAGGTTTAGGGGACGGGTGAGGGTCAGGCTTCGGGGAAGGTTTAGGGTTAGGGTTCGGGCTAGGGTTAGGGTTAGGGTACGGGGACGGTTTAGGGTCCAGGTGAGGGTACGACAACGCTTTAGGGGGAGCGTACGTGTGAGGGCGCGGGTTAGTGTCAGCGTACGTGTTAGGATTAGGGGACGTGTGAGGGTCAGGCTTCGGGGAAGGGTTAGGGTTAGGGTTCGGGCTAGGGTTAGGGTTAGGGGACGGGGACGATTTAGGGTCCAGGTGAGGGTACGACAACGCTTTAGGGGGAGCGTACGTGTGAGGCCGCGGGTTAGTGTCAGCGTACGGGTTAGGATTAGGGGACGGGTGAGGGTCAGGCTTCGGGGAAGGTTTAGGGTTAGGGTTCGGGCTAGGGTTAGGGTTAGGGGACGGGGACGGTTTAGGGTCCAGGTGAGGGTACGACAACGCTTTAGGGGGAGCGTACGTGTCAGGGCGTGGGTTAGTGTCAGCGTACGGGTTAGGATTAGGGGACGGGTGAGGGTCAGGCTTCGGGGAAGGGTTAGGGTTAGGGTTCGGGCTAGGGTTAGGGTTAGGGGACGGGGACGGTTTAGGGTCCAGGTGAGGGTACGACAACGCTTTAGGGGGAGCGTACGTGTGAGGGCGCGTGTTAGTCTCAGCGTACGGGTTAGGATTAGGGGACGGGTGAGGGTCAGGCTTCGGGGAATTGTTAGGGTTAGGGTTCGGGCTAGGGTTAGAGTTAGGGGACGGGGACGGTTTAGGGTCCAGGTGAGGGTACGACAACGCTTTAGGGGGAGCGTACGTGTGAGGGCGCGGGTTAGCGTCAGCGTACGGGTTAGGATTAGGGGACGTGTGAGGGTCAGGCTTCGGGGAAGGTTTAGTGTTAGGGTTCGGGCTAGGGTTAGGGTTAGGGGACGGGGACGGTTTAGGGTCCAGGTGAGGGTACGACAACGCTTTAGGGGGAGCGTACGTGTGAGGCGCGGGTTAGTGTCAGCGTACGGGTTAGGATTAGGGGACGGGTGAGGGTCAGGCTTCGGGGAAGGGTTAGGGTTAGGGTTCGGGCTAGGGTTAGGTTTAGGGGACGGGGACGGTTTAGGGTCCAGGTGAGTGTACGACAACGCTTTAGGGGGAGCGTACGTGTGAGGGCGCGGGTTAGTGTCAGCGTACGGGTTAGGATTAGGGGACGGGTGAGGGTCAGGCTTCGGGGAAGGTTTAGGGTTAGGGTTCGGGCTAGGGTTAGGGTTAGGGGACGGGGACGGTTTAGGGTTCAGGTGAGGGTACGACAACGCTTTAGGGGGAGCGTACGTGTGAGGGCGCGGGTTAGTGTCAGCGTACGGGTTAGGATTAGGGGACGGGTGAGGGTCAGGCTTCGGGGAAGGGTTAGGGTTAGGGTTCGGGCTAGGGTTAGGGTTAGGGGACGGGGACAGTTTAGGGTCCAGGTGAGGGTACGACAACGCTTTAGGGGGAGCGTACGTGTGAGGGCGCGTGTTAGTCTCAGCGTACGGGTTAGGATTAGGGGACGGGTGAGGGTCAGGCTTCGGGGAAGGTTTAGGGTTAGGGTTCGGGCTAGGGTTAGGGTTAGGGGACGGGGACGGTTTAGGGTCCAGGTGAGGGTACGACAACGCTTTAGGGGGAGCGTACGTGTGAGGGCGCGGATTAGCGTCAGCGTACGGGTTAGGATTAGGGGACGGGTGAGGGTCAGGCTTCGGGGAAGGGTTAGGGTTAGGGTTCGGGCTAGGGTTAGGGTTAGGGGACGGGGACGGTTTAGGGTCCAGGTGAGGGTACGACAACGCTTTAGGGGGAGCGTACGTGTGAGGGCGCGAGTTAGTGTCAGCGTACGGGTTAGGATTAGGGGACGGGTGAGGGTCAGGCTTCGGGGAAGGGTTAGGGTTAGGGTTCGGGCTAGGGTTAGGGTTAGGGGACGGGGACGGTTTAGGGTCCAGGTGAGGGTACGACATCGCTTTAGGGGGAGCGTACGTGTGAGGGCGCGGGTTAGTCTCAGCGTACGGGTTAGGATTAGGGGACGGGTGAGGGTCAGGCTTCGGGGAAGGGTTAGGGTTAGGGTTCGGGCTAGGGTTAGGGTTAGGGGACGGGGACGGTTTAGGGTCCAGGTGAGGGTACGACAACGCTTTAGGGGGAACGTACGTGTGAGGGCGTGGATTAGCGTCAGCGTACGGGTTAGGATTAGGGGACGGGTGAGGGTCAGGCTTCGGGGAAGGGTTAGGGTTAGGGTTCGGGCTAGGGTTAGGGTTAGGGTACGGGGACGGTTTGGGTCCAGGTGAGGGTACGACAACGCTTTAGGGGGAGCGTACGTGTGAGGGCGTGGGTTAGTGTCAGCGTACGGGTTAGGATTAAGGGACGGGTGAGGGTCAGGCTTCGGGGAAGTGTTAGGGTTAGGGTTCGGGCTAGGGTTAGGGTTAGGGGACGGGTACGGTTTAGGGTCCAGGTGAGGGTACGACAGTGCTTTAGGGGGAGCGTACGTGTGAGGGCGCGGGTTACCGTCAGCGTACGGGTTAGGATTAGGGGACGGGTGAGGGTCAGGCTTCGGGGAAGGGTTAGGGTTAGGGTTCGGGCTAGGGTTAGGGTTAGGGGACGGGGACGGTTTAGGGTCCAGGTGAGGGTACGACAACGCTTTAGGGGGAGCGTACGTGTGAGGGCGCGTGTTAATCTCAGCGTACGTGTTAGGATTAGGGGACGGGTGAGGGTCAGGCTTCTGGGAAGGGTTAGGGTTAGGGTTCGGGCTAGGGTTAGGGTTTGGGACGGGGACGGTTTAGGGTCCAGGTGAGGGTACGACAACGCTTTAGGGGGAGCGTACGTGTGAGGGCGTGGGTTAGTGTCAGTGTACGGGTTAGGATTAGGGGACGGGTGAGGGTCAGGCTTCGGGGAAGGTTTAGGGTTAGGGTTCGGGCTAGGGTTAGGGTTAGGGGACGGGGACGGTTTAGGGTCCAGGTGAGGGTACGACAACGCTTTAGGGGGAGCGTAAGTGTGAGGGCGCGGGTTAGCGTCAGCGTACGGGTTAGGATTAGGGGACGGGTGAGGGTCAGGCTTCGGGGAAGGTTTAGGGTTAGGGTTCGGGCTAGGTTTAGGGTTAGGGGACGGGGACGGTTTACGGTCCAGGTGAGGGTACGACAACGCTTTAGGGGGAGCGTACGTGTGAGGGCGCGGGTTAGTGTCAGTGTACGGGTTAGGATTAGGGGACGGGTCAGGGTCAGGCTTCGGGGAAGGGTTAGGGTTAGGGTTCGGGCTAGGGTTAGGGTTAGGGGACGGGGACGGTTTAGGGTCCAGGTGAGGGTACGACAACGCTTTAGGGGGAGCGTACGTGTGAGGGCGCGTGTTAGTCTCAGCGTACGGGTTAGGATTAGGGGACGGGTGAGGGTCAGGCTTCGGGGAAGGGTTAGGGTTAGGGTTCGGGCTAGGGTTAGGGTTAGGGGACGGGGACGGTTTAGGGTCCAGGTGAGGGTACGACAACGCTTTAGGGGGAGCGTACGTGTGAGCGCGCGGGTTAGTCTCAGCGTACGGGTTAGGATTAGGGGACGGGTGAAGGTCAGGCTTCGGGGAAGGGTTAGGGTTAGGGTTCTGGCTAGGGTTAGGGTTAGGGGACGGGGACGGTTTAGGGTCCAGGTGAGGGTATGACAACGCTTTATGGGGAGCGTACGTGTGAGGGCGCGGGTTAGTGTCAGCGTACGGGTTAGGATTAGGGGACGGGTGAGGGTCAGGCTTCGGGGAAGGTTTAGGGTTAGGGTTCGGGCTAGGGTTAGGGTTAGGGGACGGGGACGGTTTAGGGTCCAGGTGAGGTACGACAACGCTTTAGGGGGAGCGTACGTGTGAGGGCGCGGGTTAGTGTCAGCGTACGGGTTAGGATTAAGGGACGGGTGAGGGTCAGGCTTCGGGGAAGGGTTAGGGTTAGGGTTCGGGCTAGGGTTAGGGTTAGGGGACGGGGACGGTTTAGGGTCCAGGTGAGGGTACGACAACGCTTTAGGGGGAGCGTACGTGTGAGGGCGCGAGTTAGTGTCAGCGTACGGGTTAGGATTAGGGGACGGGTGAGGGTCTGGCTTCGGGGAAGGGTTAGGGTTAGGGTTCGGGCTAGGGTTAGGGTTAGGGGACGGGGACGGTTTAGGGTCCAGGTGAGGGTACGACAGTGCTTTAGGGGGAGCGTACGTATGAGGGCGTGGGTTAGCGTCAGCGTAAGGGTTAGGATTAGGGGACGGGTGAGGGTCAGGCTTCGGGGAAGGGTTAGGTTTAGGGTTCGGGCTAGGGTTAGGGTTAGGGGACGGGGACGGTTTAGGGTCCAGGTGAGGGTACGACATCGCTTTAGGGGGAGCGTACGTGTGAGGGCGCAGGTTAGTGTCAGCGTACGGGTTAGGATTAGGGGACGGGTGAGGGTCAAGCTTCGGGGAAGGGTTAGGGTTAGGGTTCGGGCTAGGGTTAGGGTTAGGGGACGGGGACGGTTTAGGGTCCAGGTGAGGGTACGACAACGCTTTAGGGGGAGCGTACGTGTGAGGGCGTGGGTTAGTGTCAGTGTACGGGTTAGGATTAGGGGACGGGTGAGGGTCAGGCTTCGGGGAAGGTTTAGGGTTAGGGTTCGGGCTAGGGTTAGGGTTAGGGGACGGGGACGGTTTAGGGTCCAGGTGAGGGTACGACAACGCTTTAGGGGGAGCGTAAGTGTGAGGGCGCGGGTTAGCGTCAGCGTACGGGTTAGGATTAGGGGACGGGTGAGGGTCAGGCTTCGGGGAAGGTTTAGGGTTAGGGTTCGGGCTAGGTTTAGGGTTAGGGGACGGGGACGGTTTACGGTCCAGGTGAGGGTACGACAACGCTTTAGGGGGAGCGTACGTGTGAGGGCGCGGGTTAGTGTCAGTGTACGGGTTAGGATTAGGGGACGGGTCAGGGTCAGGCTTCGGGGAAGGGTTAGGGTTAGGGTTCGGGCTAGGGTTAGGGTTAGGGGACGGGGACGGTTTAGGGTCCAGGTGAGGGTACGACAACGCTTTAGGGGGAGCGTACGTGTGAGGGCGCGTGTTAGTCTCAGCGTACGGGTTAGGATTAGGGGACGGGTGAGGGTCAGGCTTCGGGGAAGGGTTAGGGTTAGGGTTCGGGCTAGGGTTAGGGTTAGGGGACGGGGATGGTTTAGGGTCCAGGTGAGGGTACGACAATGCTTTAGGGGGAGCGTACGTGTGAGGGCGCGGGTTAGTGTCAGCGTACGGGTTAGGATTAGGGGACGGGTGAGGGTCAGGCTTCGGGGAAGGGTTAGGGTTAGGGTTCGGGCTAGGGTTAGGGTTAGGGGACGGGGACGGTTTAGGGTCCAGGTGAGGGTACGACAACGCTTTAGGGGGAGCGTACGTGTGAGGGCGTGGGTTAGTGTCAGCGTACGGGTTAGAATTAGGGGACGGGTGAGGGTCAGGCTTCGGGGAAGGGTTAGGGTTAGTGTTCTGGCTAGGGTTAGGGTTAGGGGACGGGGACGGTTTAGAGTCCAGGTGAGGGTACGACAGCGCTTTAGGGGGAGCGTACGTGTGAGGGCGCGGGTTAGCGTCAGCGTACGGGTTAGGATTACGGGACGGGTGAGGGTCAGGCTTCGGGGAAGGGTTAGGGTTAGGGTTCGGGCTAGGGTTAGGGTTAGGGGACGGGGACGGTTTAGGGTCCAGGTGAGGGTACGACAACGCTTTAGGGGGAGCGTACGTGTGAGGGCGTGGGTTAGTGTCAGCGTACGGGTTAGAATTAGGGGACGGGTGAGGGTCAGGCTTCGGGGAAGGGTTAGGGTTAGTGTTCTGGCTAGGGTTAGGGTTAGGGGACGGGGACGGTTTAGAGTCCAGGTGAGGGTACGACAGCGCTTTAGGGGGAGCGTACGTGTGAGGGCGCGGGTTAGCGTCAGCGTACGGGTTAGGATTACGGGACGGGTGAGGGTCAGGCTTCGGGGAAGGGTTAGGGTTAGGGTTCGGGCTAGGGTTAGGGTTAGGGGACGGGGACGGTTTAGGGTCCAGCTGAGGGTACGACAACGCTTTAGGGGGAGCGTACGTGTGAGGGCGTGGGTTAGTGTCAGCGTACGGGTTAGGATTAGGGGACGGGTGAGTGTCAGGCTTCGGGGAAGGGTTAGGGTTAGGGTTCGGGCTAGGGTTAGGGTTAGGGTACGGGGACGGTTTGGGTCCAGGTGAGTGTACGACAACGCTTTAGGGGGAGCGTACGTGTGAGGGCGCGGGTTAGTGTCAGCGTACGGGTTAGGATTAGGGGACGGGTGAGGGTCAGGCTTCGGGGAAGGGTTAGGGTTAGGGTTCGGGCTAGGTTTAGGGTTAGGGGACGGGGACGGTTTAGGGTCCAGGTGAGGGTACGACAGTGCTTTAGGGGGAGCGTACGTGTGAGGGCGCGGGTTAGCGTCCGCGTACGGGTTAGGATTAGGGGACGGGTGAGGGTCAGGCTTCGGGGAAGGGTTAGGGTTAGGGTTCGGGCCAGGGTTAGGGTTAGGGGACGGGGACGATTTAGGGTCCAGGTGAGGGTACGACAACGCTTTAGGGGGAGCGTACGTGTCAGGGCGCGGGTTAGCGTCAGCGTACGGATTAGAATTAGGGGACGGGTGAGGGTCAGGCTTCGGGGAAGGGTTAGGGTTAGGGTTCGGGCCAGGGTTAGGGTTAGGGGACGGGGACGGTTTAGGGTCCAGGTGAGGGTACGACAACGCTTTAGGGGGAGCGTACGTGTCAGGGCGCGGGTTAGCGTCAGCGTACGGATTAGGATTAGGGGACGGGTGAGGGTCAGGCTTCGGGGAAGGGTTAGGGTTAGGGTTCGGGCTAGGGATAGGGTTAGGGGACGGGGACGGTTTAGGGTCCAGGTGAGGGTACGACAACGCTTTAGGGGGAGTGTACGTGTGAGGGCGCGGGTTAGTGTCAGCGTACGGGTTAGGATTAGGGGACGGGTGAGGGTCAGGCTTCGGGGAACGTTTAGGGTTAGGGTTCGGGCTAGGGTTAGGGTTAGGGGACGGGGACGGTTTAGGGTCCAGGTGAGGGTACGACAACGCTTTAGGGGGAGCGTACGTGTCAGGGCGCGGGTTAGTGTCAGCGTACGGGTTAGGATTAGGGGACGGGTGAGGGTCAGGCTTCGGGGAAGGGTTAGGGTTAGGGTTCGGGCTAGGGTTAGGGTTAGGGGACGGGGACGGTTTAGGGTCCAGGTGAGGGTACGACAACGCTTTAGGGGGAGCGTACGTGTGAGGGCGCGTGTTAGTCTCAGCGTACGGGTTAGGATTAGGGGACGGGTGAGGGTCAGGCTTCGGGGAAGGGTTAGGGTTAGGGTTCGGGCTAGGGTTAGGGTTAGGGGACGGGGACGGTTTAGGGTCCAGGTGAGGGTACGACAACGCTTTAGGGGGAGCGTACGTGTGAGGGCGCGGGTTAGTGTCAGCGTACGGGTTAGGATTAGGGGACGGGTGAGGGTCAGGCTTCGGGGAAGGGTTAGGGTTAGGGTTCGGGCCAGGGTTAGGGTTTGGGGACGGGGACGATTTAGGGTCCAGGTGAGGGTACGACAACGCTTTAGGGGGAGCGTACGTGTCAGGGCGCGGGTTAGCGTCAGCGTACGGATTAGGATTAGGGGACGGGTGAGGGTCAGGCTTCGGGGAAGGGTTAGGGTTAGGGTTCGGGCCAGGGTTAGGGTTAGGGGACGGGGACGGTTTAGGGTCCAGGTGAGGGTACGACAACGCTTTAGGGGGAGGGTACGTGTCAGGGCGCGGGTTAGCGTCAGCGTACGGATTAGGATTAGGGGACGGGTGAGGGTTAGGCTTCGGGGAAGGGTTAGGGTTAGGGTTCGGGCTAGGGATAGGGTTAGGGGACGGGGACGGTTTAGGGTCCAGGTGAGGGTACGACAACGCTTTAGGGGGAGCGTACGTGTGAGAGCGCGGGTTAGCGTCAGCGTACGGGTTAGGATTAGGGGACGGGTGAGGGTCAGGCTTCGGGGAACGTTTAGGGTTAGGGTTCGGGCTAGGTTTAGGGTTAGGGGACGGGGACGGTTTAGGGTCCAGGTGAGGGTACGACAACGCTTTAGGGGGAGCGTACGTGTCAGGGCGCGGGTTAGTGTCAGCGTACGGGTTAGGATTAGGGGACGGGTGAGGGTCAGGCTTCGGGGAAGGGTTAGGGTTAGGGTTCGGGCTAGGGTTAGGGTTAGGGGACGGGGACGGTTTAGGGTCCAGGTGAGGGTACGACAACGCTTTAGGGGGAGCGTACGTGTGAGGGCGCGTGTTAGTCTCAGCGTACGGGTTAGGATTAGGGGACGGGTGAGGGTCAGGCTTCGGGGAAGTGTTAGGGTTAGGGTTCGGGCTAGGGTTAGGGTTAGGGGACGGGGACGGTTTAGGGTCCAGGTGAGGGTACGACAACGCTTTAGGGGGAGCGTACGTGTGAGGGCGCGGGTTAGTGTCAGCGTACGGGTTAGGATTAGGGGACGGGTGAGGGTCAGGCTTCGTGGAAGGTTTAGGGTTAGGGTTCGGGCTAGGGTTAGGGTTTGGGGACGGGGACGGTTTAGGGTCCAGGTGAGGGTACGACAACGCTTTAGGGGGAGCGTACGTGTGAGGGCGCGTGTTAATCTCAGCGTACGTGTTAGGATTAGGGGACGGGTGAGGGTCAGGCTTCTGGGAAGGGTTAGGGTTAGGGTTCGGGCTAGGGTTAGGGTTTGGGACGGGGACGGTTTAGGGTCCAGGTGAGGGTACGACAACGCTTTAGGGGGAGCGTACGTGTGAGGGCGCGGAATAGCGTCAGCGTACGGGTTAGGATTAGGGGACGGGTGAGGGTCAGGCTTCGGGGAAGGTTTAGGGTTAGGGTTCGGGCTAGGGTTAGGGTTAGGAGACGGGGACGGTTTAGGGTCCAGGTGAGGGTACGACAACGCTTTAGGGGGAGCGTACGTGTGAGGGCGCGGGTTAGTGTCAGCGTACGGGTTAGGATTAGGGGACGGGTGAGGGTCAGGCTTCGGGGAAGGGTTAGGGTTAGGGTTCGGGCTAGGGTTAGGGTTAGGGGACGGGGACGGTTTAGGGTCCAGGTGAGGGTACGACAACGCTTTAGGGGGAGCGTACGTGTGAGGGCGCGGGTTAGTGTCAGCGTACGGGTTAGGATTAGGGGACGGGTGAGGGTCAGGCTTCGGGGAAGGTTTAGGGTTAGGGTTCGGGCTAGGGTTAGGGTTAGGGGACGGGGACGGTTTAGGGTCCAGGTGAGGGTACGACAACGCTTTAGGGGGAGCGTACGTGTGAGGGCGCGGGTTAGTGTCAGCGTACGGGTTAGGATTAGGGGACGGGTGAGGGTCAGGCTTCGGGGAAGGGTTAGGGTTAGGGTTCGGGCTAGGGTTAGGGTTAGGGGACGGGGACGGTTTAGGGTCCAGGTGAGGGTACGACAACGCTTTAGGGGGAGCGTACGTGTGAGGGCGCGTGTTACTCTCAGCGTACGGGTTAGGATTAGGGGACGGGTGAGGGTCAGGCTTCGGGGAAGGGTTAGGGTTAGGGTTCGGGCTAGGGTTAGGGTTAGGGGACGGGGATGGTTTAGGGTCCAGGTGAGGGTACGACAATGCTTTAGGGGGAGCGTACGTGTGAGGGCGCGGGTTAGTGTCAGCGTACGGGTTAGGATTAGGGGACGGGTGAGGGTCAGGCTTCGGGGAAGGGTTAGGGTTAGGGTTCGGGCTAGGGTTAGGGTTAGGGGACGGGGACGGTTTAGGGTCCAGGTGAGGGTACGACAACGCTTTAGGGGAAGCGTACGTGTGAGGGCGCGGATTAGCGTCAGCGTACGGGTTAGGATTAGGGGACGGGTGAGGGTCAGGCTTCGGGGAAGGGTTAGGGTTAGGGTTCGGGCTAGGGTTAGGGTTAGGGGACGGGGACGGTTTAGGGTCCAGGTGAGGGTACGACAACGCTTTAGGGGGAGCGTACGTGTGAGGGCGCGGGTTAGTCTCAGCGTACGGGTTAGGATTAGGGGACGGGTGAAGGTCAGGCTTCGGGGAAGGGTTAGGGTTAGGGTTCGGGCTAGGGTTAGGGTTAGGGGACGGGGACGGTTTAGGGTCCAGGTGAGGGTATGACAACGCTTTATGGGGAGCGTACGTGTGAGGGCGCGGGTTAGTGTCAGCGTACGGGTTAGGATTAGGGGACGGGTGAGGGTCAGGCTTCGGGGAAGGTTTAGGGTTAGGGTTCGGGCTAGGGTTAGGGTTAGGGGACGGGGACGGTTTAGGGTCCAGGTGAGGTACGACAACGCTTTAGGGGGAGCGTACGTGTGAGGGCGCGGGTTAGTGTCAGCGTACGGGTTAGGATTAAGGGACGGGTGAGGGTCAGGCTTCGGGGAAGGGTTAGGGTTAGGGTTCGGGCTAGGGTTAGGGTTAGGGGACGGGGACGGTTTAGGGTCCAGGTGAGGGTACGACAACGCTTTAGGGGGAGCGTACGTGTGAGGGCGCGAGTTAGTGTCAGCGTACGGGTTAGGATTAGGGGACGGGTGAGGGTCTGGCTTCGGGGAAGGGTTAGGGTTAGGGTTCGGGCTAGGGTTAGGGTTAGGGGACGGGGACGGTTTAGGGTCCAGGTGAGGGTACGACAGTGCTTTAGGGGGAGCGTACGTATGAGGGCGTGGGTTAGCGTCAGCGTAAGGGTTAGGATTAGGGGACGGGTGAGGGTCAGGCTTCGGGGAAGGGTTAGGTTTAGGGTTCGGGCTAGGGTTAGGGTTAGGGGACGGGGACGGTTTAGGGTCCAGGTGAGGGTACGACATCGCTTTAGGGGGAGCGTACGTGTGAGGGCGCAGGTTAGTGTCAGCGTACGGGTTAGGATTAGGGGACGGGTGAGGGTCAGGCTTCGGGGAAGGGTTAGGGTTAGGGTTCGGGCTAGGGTTAGGGTTAGGGGACGGGGACGGTTTAGGGTCCAGGTGAGGGTACGACAACGCTTTAGGGGGAGCGTACGTGTGAGGGCGTGGGTTAGTGTCAGTGTACGGGTTAGGATTAGGGGACGGGTGAGGGTCAGGCTTCGGGGAAGGTTTAGGGTTAGGGTTCGGGCTAGGGTTAGGGTTAGGGGATGGGGACGGTTTAGGGTCCAGGTGAGGGTACGACAACGCTTTAGGGGGAGCGTAAGTGTGAGGGCGCGGGTTAGCGTCAGCGTACGGGTTAGGATTAGGGGACGGGTGAGGGTCAGGCTTCGGGGAAGGTTTAGGGTTAGGGTTCGGGCTAGGTTTAGGGTTAGGGGACGGGGACGGTTTACGGTCCAGGTGAGGGTACGACAACGCTTTAGGGGGAGCGTACGTGTGAGGGCGCGGGTTAGTGTCAGTGTACGGGGTAGGATTAGGGGACGGGTCAGGGTCAGGCTTCGGGGAAGGGTTAGGGTTAGGGTTCGGGCTAGGGTTAGGGTTAGGGGACGGGGACGGTTTAGGGTCCAGGTGAGGGTACGACAACGCTTTAGGGGGAGCGTACGTGTGAGGGCGCGTGTTAGTCTCAGCGTACGGGTTAGGATTAGGGGACGGGTGAGGGTCAGGCTTCGGGGAAGGGTTAGGGTTAGGGTTCGGGCTAGGGTTAGGGTTAGGGGACGGGGATGGTTTAGGGTCCAGGTGAGGGTACGACAATGCTTTAGGGGGAGCGTACGTGTGAGGGCGCGGGTTAGTCTCAGCGTACGGGTTAGGATTAGGGGACGGGTGAAGGTCAGGCTTCGGGGAAGGGTTAGGGTTAGGGTTCGGGCTAGGGTTAGGGTTAGGGGACGGGGACGGTTTAGGGTCCAGGTGAGGGTATGACAACGCTTTATGGGGAGCGTACGTGTGAGGGCGCGGGTTAGTGTCAGCGTACGGGTTAGGATTAGGGGACGGGTGAGGGTCAGGCTTCGGGGAAGGTTTAGGGTTAGGGTTCGGGCTAGGGTTAGGGTTAGGGGACGGGGACGGTTTAGGGTCCAGGTGAGGTACGACAACGCTTTAGGGGGAGCGTACGTGTGAGGGCGCGGGTTAGTGTCAGCGTACGGGTTAGGATTAAGGGACGGGTGAGGGTCAGGCTTCGGGGAAGGGTTAGGGTTAGGGTTCGGGCTAGGGTTAGGGTTAGGGGACGGGGACGGTTTAGGGTCCAGGTGAGGGTACGACAACGCTTTAGGGGGAGCGTACGTGTGAGGGCGCGTGTTAGTGTCAGCGTACGGGTTAGGATTAGGGGACGGGTGAGGGTCTGGCTTCGGGGAAGGGTTAGGGTTAGGGTTCGGGCTAGGGTTAGGGTTAGGGGACGGGGACGGTTTAGGGTCCAGGTGAGGGTACGACAGTGCTTTAAGGGGAGCGTACGTATGAGGGCGTGGGTTAGCGTCAGCGTACGGGTTAGGATTAGGGGACGGGTGAGGGTCAGGCTTCGGGGAAGGGTTAGGTTTAGGGTTCGGGCTAGGGTTAGGGTTAGGGGACGGGGACGGTTTAGGGTCCAGGTGAGGGTACGACATCGCTTTAGGGGGAGCGTACGTGTGAGGGCGCAGGTTAGTGTCAGCGTACGGGTTAGGATTAGGGGACGGGTGAGGGTCAGGCTTCGGGGAAGGGTTAGGGTTAGGGTTCGGGCTAGGGTTAGGGTTAGGGGACGGGGACGGTTTAGGGTCCAGGTGAGGGTACGACAACGCTTTAGGGGGAGCGTACGTGTGAGGGCGTGGGTTAGTGTCAGTGTACGGGTTAGGATTAGGGGACGGGTGAGGGTCAGGCTTCGGGGAAGGTTTAGGGTTAGGGTTCGGGCTAGGGTTAGGGTTAGGGGACGGGGACGGTTTAGGGTCCAGGTGAGGGTACGACAACGCTTTAGGGGGAGCGTAAGTGTGAGGGCGCGGGTTAGCGTCAGCGTACGGGTTAGGATTAGGGGACGGGTGAGGGTCAGGCTTCGGGGAAGGTTTAGGGTTAGGGTTCGGGCTAGGTTTAGGGTTAGGGGACGGGGACGGTTTACGGTCCAGGTGAGGGTACGACAACGCTTTAGGGGGAGCGTACGTGTGAGGGCGCGGGTTAGTGTCAGTGTACGGGTTAGGATTAGGGGACGGGTCAGGGTCAGGCTTCGGGGAAGGGTTAGGGTTAGGGTTCGGGCTAGGGTTAGGGTTAGGGGACGGGGACGGTTTAGGGTCCAGGTGAGGGTACGACAACGCTTTAGGGGGAGCGTACGTGTGAGGGCGCGTGTTAGTCTCAGCGTACGGGTTAGGATTAGGGGACGGGTGAGGGTCAGGCTTCGGGGAAGGGTTAGGGTTAGGGTTCGGGCTAGGGTTAGGGTTAGGGGACGGGGACGGTTTAGGGTCCAGGTGAGGGTACGACAACGCTTTAGGGGAAGCGTACGTGTGAGGGCCCGGATTAGCGTCAGCGTACGGGTTAGGATTAGGGGACGGGTGAGGGTCAGGCTTCGGGGAAGGGTTAGGGTTAGGGTTCGGGCTAGGGTTAGGGTTAGGGGACGGGGACGGTTTAGGGTCCAGGTGAGGGTACGACAACGCTTTAGGGGGAGCGTACGTGTGAGGGCGCGGGTTAGTGTCAGCGTACGGGTTAGGATTAGGGGATGGGTGAGGGTCAGGCTTCGGGGAAGGTTTAGGGTTAGGGTTCGGGCTAGGGTTAGGGTTAGGGTTAGGGGACGGTTTAGGGTCCAGGTGAGGGTACGACAACGCTTTAGGGGGAGCGTACGTGTGAGGGCGCGGGTTAGTGTCAGCGTACGGGTTAGGATTAGGGGACGGGTGAGGGTCAGGCTTCGGGGAAGGGTTAGGGTTAGGGTTCGGGCTAGGGTTAGGGTTAGGGGACGGGGACGGTTTAGGGTCCAGGTGAGGGTACGACAACGCTTTAGGGGGAGCGTACGTGTGAGGGCGTGGGTTAGTGTCAGTGTACGGGTTAGGATTAGGGGACGGGTGAGGGTCAGGCTTCGGGGAAGGGTTAGGGTTAGGGTTCGGGCTAGGGTTAGGGTTAGGGGACGGGGACGGTTTAGGGTCCAGGTGAGGGTACGACAACGCTTTAGGGGGATCGTACGTGTGAGGGCGCGGGTTAGTGTCAGCGTACGGGTTAGGATTAGGGGATGGGTGAGGGTCAGGCTTCGGGGAAGGTTTAGGGTTAGGGTTCGGGCTAGGGTTAGGGTTAGGGGACGGGGACGGTTTAGGGTCCAGGTGAGGGTACGACAACGCTTTAGGGGGAGCGTACGTGTGAGGGCGCGGGTTAGTGTCAGCGTACGGGTTAGGATTAGGGGACGGGTGAGGGTCAGGCTTTGGGGAAGGGTTAGGGTTAGGGTTCGGGCTAGGGTTAGGGTTAGGGGACGGGGACGGTTTAGGGTCCAGGTGAGGGTACGACAACGCTTTAGGGGGAGCGTACGTGTGAGGGCGCGTGTTAGTCTCAGCGTACGGGTTAGGATTAGGGGACGGGTGAGGGTCAGGCTTCGGGGAAGGGTTAGGGTTAGGGTTCGGGCTAGGGTTAGGGTTAGGGGACGGGGACGGTTTAGGGTCCAGGTGAGGGTACGACAGTGCTTTGGGGGAGCGTACGTGTGAGGGCGTGGGTTAGCGTCAGCGTACGGGTTAGGATTAGGGGACGGGTGAGGGTCAGGCTTCGGGGAAGGGTTAGGTTTAGGGTTCGGGCTAGGGTTAGGGTTAGGGGACAGGGACGGTTTAGGGTCCAGGTGAGGGTACGACATCGCTTTAGGGGGAGCGTACGTGTGAGGGCGCGGGTTAGTGTCAGCGTACGGGTTAGGATTAGGGGACGGGTGAGGGTCAGGCTTCGGGGAAGGGTTAGGGTTAGGGTTCGGGCTAGGGTTAGGGTTAGGGGACGGGGACGGTTTAGGGTCCAGGTGAGGGTACGACAACGCTTTAGGGGGAGCGTACGTGTGAGGGCGTGGGTTAGTGTCAGTGTACGGGTTAGGATTAGGGGACGGGTGAGGGTCAGGCTTCGGGGAAGGGTTAGGGTTAGGGTTCGGGCTAGGGTTAGGGTTAGGGGACGGGGACGGTTTAGGGTCCAGGTGAGGGTACGACAACGCTTTAGGGGGAGCGTAAGTGTGAGGGCCCGGGTTAGTGTCAGCGTACGGGTTAGGATTAGGGGATGGGTGAGGGTCAGGCTTCGGGGAAGGTTTAGGGTTAGGGTTCGGGCTAGGGTTAGGGTTAGGGGACGGGGACGGTTTAGGGTCCAGGTGAGGGTACGACAACACTTTAGGGGGAGCGTACGTGTGAGGGCGCGGGTTAGTGTCAGCGTACGGGTTAGGATTAGGGGACGGGTCAGGGTCAGGCTTCGGGGAAGGTTTAGGGTTAGGGTTCGGGCTAGGGTTAGGGTTAGGGGACGGGGACGGTTTAGGGTCCAGGTGAGGGTACGACAACGCTTTAGGGGGAGCGTACGTGTGAGGGCGCGTGTTAGTCTCAGCGTACGGGTTAGGATTAGGGGACGGGTGAGGGTCAGGCTTCGGGGAAGGGTTAGGGTTAGGGTTCGGGCTAGGGTTAGGGTTAGGGGACGGGGACGGTTTAGGGTCCAGGTGAGGGTACGACAACGCTTAAGGGGGAGCGTACGTGTGAGGGCGCGGATTAGCGTCAGCGTACGGGTTAGGATTAGGGGACGGGTGAGGGTCAGGCTTCGGGGAAGGGTTAGGGTTAGGGTTCGGGCTAGGGTTAGGGTTAGGGTACGGGGACGGTTTGGGTCCAGGTGAGGGTACGACAACGCTTTAGGGGGAGCGTACGTGTGAGGGCGCGGGTTAGTGTCAGCGTACGGGTTAGGATTAGGGGACGGGTGAGGGTCAGGCTTCGGGGAAGGGTTAGGATTAGGGTTCGGGCTAGGGTTAGGGTTAGGGGACGGGGACGGTTTAGGGTCCAGGTGAGGGTACGACAGTGCTTTAGGGGGAGCGTACGTGTGAGGGCGCGGGTTAGCGTAAGCGTACGGTTTAGGATTAGGGGACGGGTGAGTGTCAGGCTTCGGAGAAGGGTTAGGGTTCGGGCTAGGGTTAGGGTTAGGGGACGGGGACGGTTTAGGGTCCAGGTGAGGGTACGACATCGCTTTAGGGGGAGCATACGTGTGAGGGCGCGGGTTAGTGTCATCGTTCGGGTTAGGATTAGGGGACGGGTAAGGGTCAGGCTTCGGGGAAGGGTTAGGGTTAGGGTTCGGGCTAGGGTTAGGGTTAGGGGACGGGGACCGTTTTGGGTCCAGGTGAGGGTACGACAACGCTTTAGGGGGAGCGTACGTGTGAGGGCGCGTGTTAGTGTCAGCGTACGGGTTAGGATTAGGGGACGGGTGAGGGTCAGGCTTCGGGGAAGGGTTAGGGTTAGGGTTCGGGCTAGGGTTAGGGTTAGGGGACGGGGACGGTTTAGGGTCGAGGGGAGGGTACGACAACGCTTTAGGGGGAGCGTACGTGTGAGGGCGCGGGTTAGTGTCAGCGTACGGGTTAGAATTAGGGGACGGGTGAGGGTCAGGCTTCGGGAAAGGGTTAGGGTTAGGGTTCGGGCTAGGGTTAGGGTTAGGGTCGGGGACGGTTTAGGGTCCAGGTGAGGGTACGACAACGCTTTAGGGGGAGCGTACGTGTGAGGGCGCGGGTTAGTGTCAGCGTACGCGTTAGGATTAGGGGACGGGTGAGGTTCAGGCTTCGGGGAAGGGTTAGGTTTAGGGTTCGGGCTAGGGTTAGGGTTAGGGGACGGGGACGGTTTAGGGTCCAGGTGAGGGTACGACAACGTTTTAGGGGGAGCGTACCTGTGAGGGCGCGGGTTAGTGTCAGCGTACGGGTTAGGATTAGGGGACGGGTGAGGGGCAGGCTTCGGGGAAGGGTTAGGGTTAGGGTTCGGGCTAGGGTTAGGGTTAGGGGACGGGGACGGTTTAGGGTCCAGGTGAGGGTACGACAGTGCTTTGGGGGAGCGTACGTGTGAGGGCGTGGGTTAGTGTCAGCGTACGGGTTAGGATTAGGGGACGGGTGAGGGTCAGGCTTCGGGGAAGGGTTAGGTTTAGGGTTCGGGCTAGCGTTAGGGTTAGGGGACAGGGACGGTTTAGGGTCCAGGTGAGGGTACGACATCGCTTTAGGGGGAGCGTACGTGTGAGGGCGCGGGTTAGTGTCAGCGTACGGGTTAGGATTAGGGGACGGGTGAGGGTCAGGCTTCGGGGAAGTTTTAGGGTTAGGGTTCGGGCTAGGGTTAGGTTTAGGGGACGGGGACGGTTTAGGGTCCAGGTGAGGGTACGACAACGCTTTAGGGGGAGCGTACGTGTGAGGGCGTGGGTTAGTGTCAGTGTACGGGTTAGGATTAGGGGACGGGTGAGGGTCAGGCTTCGGGGATGGGTTAGGGTTAGGGTTCGGGCTAGGGTTAGGGTTAGGGGACGGGGACGGTTTAGGGTCCAGGTGAGGGTACGACAACGCTTTAGGGGGAGCGTAAGTGTGAGGGCGTGGGTTAGTGTCAGCGTACGGGTTAGGATTAGGGGATGGGTGAGGGTCAGGCTTCGGGGAAGGTTTAGGGTTAGGGTTCGGGCTAGGGTTAGGGTTAGGGGACGGGGACGGTTTAGGGTGCAGTTGAGGGTACGACAACGCTTTAGGGGGAGCGTACGTGTGAGGGCGCGGGTTAGTGTCAGCGTACGGGTTAGGATTAGGGGACGGGTCAGGCTCAGGCTTCGGGGAAGGGTTAGGGTTAGGGTTCGGGCTAGGGTTAGGGTTAGGGGACGGGGACGGTTTAGGGTCCAGGTGAGGGTACGACAACGCTTAAGGGGGAGCGTACGTGTGAGGGCGCGGATTAGCGTCAGCGTACGGGTTAGGATTAGGGGACGGGTGAGGGTCAGGCTTCGGGGAAGGGTTAGGGTTAGGGTTCGGGCTAGGGTTAGGGTTAGGGTACAGGGACGGTTTGGGTCCAGGTGAGGGTACGACAACGCTTTAGGGGGAGCATACGTGTGAGGGCGCGGGTTAGTGTCAGCGTACGGGTTAGGATTAGGGGACGGGTGAGGGTCAGGCTTCGGGGAAGGGTTAGGGTTAGGGTTCGGGCTAGGGTTAGGGTTAGGGGACGGGGACCGTTTTGGGTCCAGGTGAGGGTACGACAACGCTTTAGGGGGAGCGTACGTGTGAGGGCGCGTGTTAGTCTCAGCGTACGGGTTAGGATTAGGGGACGGGTGAGGGTCAGGCTTCGGGGAAGGGTTAGGGTTAGGGTTCGGGCTAGGGTTAGGGTTAGGGGACGGGGACGGTTTAGGGTCCAGGTGAGGGTACGACAACGCTTTAGGGGGAGCGTACGTGTGAGGGCGTGGATTACCGTCAGCGTACGGGTTAGGATTAGGGGCCGGGTGAGGGTCAGGCTTCGGGGAAGGGTTAGTGTTAGGGTTCAGGCTAGGGTTAGGGTTAGGGTACGGGGACGGTTTAGGGTCCAGGTGAGGGTACGACAACGCTTTAGGGGGAGCGTACGTGTGAGGGCGCGAGTTAGTGTCAGCGTACGGGTTAGGATTAGGGGACGGGTGAGGGTCAGGCTTCGGGGAAGGGTTAGGGTTAGGGTTCGGGCTAGGGTTAGGGTTAGGGGACGGGGACGGTTTAGGGTCCAGGTGAGGGTACGACAGTGCTTTAGGGGGAGCGTACGTGTGAGGGCGTGGGTTAGCGTCAGCGTACGGGTTAGGATTAGGGGACGGGTGAGGGTCAGGCTTCGGGGAAGGGTTAGGGTTAGGGTTCGGACTAGGGTTAGGGTTAGGGGACGGGGACGGTTTAGTGTCTAGGTGAGGGTACGACATCGCTTTAGGGGGAGCGTACGTGTGAGGGCGCGGGTTAGTGTCAGCGTACGGGTTAGTATTAGGGGACGGGTGAGGGTCAGGCTTCGGGGAAGTGTTAGGGTTAGGGTTCGGGCTAGGGTTAGGGTTAGGGGACGGGGACGGTTTAGGGTCCAGGTGAGGGTACGACAACGCTTTACGGGGAGCGTACGTGTGAGGGCGCGGGTTAGTGTCAGTGTACGGGTTAGGATTAGGGGACGGGTGAGTGTCAGGCTTCGGGGAATGGTTAGGGTTAGGGTTCGGGCTAGGGTTAGGGTTAGGGGACGGGGACGGTTTAGGGTCCAGGTGAGGGTACGACAACGCTTTAGGGGGAGCGTACGTGTGAGGGCGTGGGTTAGTGTCAGTGTACGGGTTAGGATTAGGGGACGGGTGAGGGTCAGGCTTCGGGGAAGGGTTAGGGTTAGGGTTCGGGCTAGGGTTTGGGTTAGGGGACGGGGACGGTTTAGGGTCCAGGTGAGGGTACGACAACGCTTTAGGGGGAGCGTACGTGTGAGGGCGCGGGTTAGTGTCAGCGTACGGGTTAGGATTAGGGGACGGGTGAGGGTCAGGCTTCGGGGAAGGTTTAGGGTTAGGGTTCGGGCTAGGGTTAGGGTTAGGGGACGGGGACGGTTTAGGGTCCAGGTGAGGGTACGACAACGCTTTAGGGGGAGCGTACGTGTGAGGGCGCGTGTTAGTCTCAGCGTACGGGTTAGGATTAGGGGACGGGTGAGGGTCAGGCTTCGGGGAAGGGTTAGGGTTAGGGTTCGGGCTAGGGTTAGGGTTAGGGGACGGGGACGGTTTAGGGTCCAGGTGAGGGTACGACAACGCTTTAGGGGGAGCGTACGTGTGAGGGCGCGTGTTAGTCTCAGCGTACGGGTTAGGATTAGGGGACGGGTGAGGGTCAGGCTTCGGGGAAGGGTTAGGGTTAGGGTTCGGGCTAGGGTTAGGGTTAGTGGACGGGGACGGTTTAGGGTCCAGGTGAGGGTACGACAGTGCTTTAGGGGGAGCGTACGTGTGAGGGCGTGGGTTAGCGTCAGCGTACGGGTTAGGATTAGGGGACGGGTGAGGGTCAGGCTTCGGAGAAGGGTTAGGTTTAGGGTTCGGGCTAGGGTTAGGGTTAGGGGACGGGGACGGTTTAGGGTCAAGGTGAGGGTACGACATCGCTTTAGGGGGAGCGTACGTGTGAGGGCGCGGGTTAGTGTCAGCGTACGGGTTAGGATTAGGGGACGAGTGAGGGTCAGGCTTCGGGGAAGGGTTAGGGTTAGGGTTCGGGCTAGGGTTAGGGTTAGGGGACGGGGACGGTTTAGGGTCCAGGTGAGGGTACGACAACGCTTTAGGTGGAGCGTACGTGTGAGGGCGCGAGTTAGTGTCAGCGTACGGGTTAGGATTAGGGGACGGGTGAGGGTCAGGCTTCGGGGAAGGGTTAGGTTTAGGGTTCGGGCTAGGGTTAGGGTTAGGGGACGGGGACGGTTTAGGGTCCAGGTGAGGGTACGACAGTGCTTTAGGGGGAGCGTACGTGTGAGGGCGTGGGTTAGCGTCAGCGTACGGGTTAGGATTAGGGGACGGGTGAGGGTCAGGCTTCGGAGAAGGGTTAGGTTTAGAGTTCGGGCTAGGGTTAGGGTTAGGGGACGGGGACGGTTTAGGGTCCAGGTGAGGGTACGACATCGCTTTAGGGGGAGCGTACGTGTGAGGGCGCGGGTTAGTGTCAGCGTACGGGTTAGGATTAAGGGACGGGTGAGGGTCAGGCTTCGGGGAAGGGTTAGGGTTAGGGTTCGGGCTAGGGTTAGGGTTAGGGGACGGGGACGGTTTAGGGTCCAGGTGAGGGTACGACAACGCTTTAGGGGGAGCGTACGTGTGAGGGCGTGGGTTAGTGTCAGCGTACGGGTTAGGATTAGGGGACGGGTGAGGGTCAGGCTTCGGGGAAGGGTTAGGGTTAGGGTTCGGGCTAGGGTTACGGTTAGGGGACGGGGACGGTTTAGGGTCCAGGTGAGGGTACGACAACGCTTTAGGGGGAGCGTAAGTGTGAGGGCGCGGGTTAGTGTCAGCGTACGGGTTAGGTTTAGGGGACGGGTGAGGGTCAGGCTTCGGGGAAGGTTTAGGGTTAGGGTTCGGGCTAGGGTTAGGGTTAGGGTACGGGGACGGTTTAGGGTCCAGGTGAGGGTACGACAACGCTTTAGGGGGAGCGTACGTGTGAGGGCGCGGGTTAGTGTCAGCGTACGTGTTAGGATTAGGGGACGTGTGAGGGTCAGGCTTCGGGGAAGGGTTAGGGTTAGGGTTCGGGCTAGGGTTAGGGTTAGGGGACGGGGACGGTTTAGGGTCCAGGTGAGGGTACGACAACGCTTTAGGGGGAGCGTAAGTGTGAGGGCGTGGGTTAGTGTCAGCGTACGGGTTAGGATTAGGGGATGGGTGAGGGTCAGGCTTCGGGGAAGGTTTAGGGTTAGGGTTCGGGCTAGGGTTAGGGTTAGGGGACGGGGACGGTTTAGGGTGCAGTTGAGGGTACGACAACGCTTTAGGGGGAGCGTACGTGTGAGGGCGCGGGTTAGTGTCAGCGTACGGGTTAGGATTAGGGGACGGGTCAGGCTCAGGCTTCGGGGAAGGGTTAGGGTTAGGGTTCGGGCTAGGGTTAGGGTTAGGGGACGGGGACGGTTTAGGGTCCAGGTGAGGGTACGACAACGCTTAAGGGGGAGCGTACGTGTGAGGGCGCGGATTAGCGTCAGCGTACGGGTTAGGATTAGGGGACGGGTGAGGGTCAGGCTTCGGGGAAGGGTTAGGGTTAGGGTTCGGGCTAGGGTTAGGGTTAGGGTACAGGGACGGTTTGGGTCCAGGTGAGGGTACGACAACGCTTTAGGGGGAGCATACGTGTGAGGGCGCGGGTTAGTGTCAGCGTACGGGTTAGGATTAGGGGACGGGTGAGGGTCAGGCTTCGGGGAAGGGTTAGGGTTAGGGTTCGGGCTAGGGTTAGGGTTAGGGGACGGGGACGGTTTAGGGTCCAGGTGAGGGTACGACAGTGCTTTAGGGGGAGCGTACGTGTGAGGGCGTGGGTTAGCGTCAGCGTACGGGTTAGGATTAGGGGACGGGTGAGGGTCAGGCTTCGGGGAAGGGTTAGGGTTAGGGTTCGGACTAGGGTTAGGGTTAGGGGACGGGGACGGTTTAGTGTCCAGGTGAGGGTACGACATCGCTTTAGGGGGAGCGTACGTGTGAGGGCGCGGGTTAGTGTCAGCGTACGGGTTAGTATTAGGGGACGGGTGAGGGTCAGGCTTCGGGGAAGTGTTAGGGTTAGGGTTCGGGCTAGGGTTAGGGTTAGGGGACGGGGACGGTTTAGGGTCCAGGTGAGGGTACGACAACGCTTTACGGGGAGCGTACGTGTGAGGGCGCGGGTTAGTGTCAGTGTACGGGTTAGGATTAGGGGACGGGTGAGTGTCAGGCTTCGGGGAATGGTTAGGGTTAGGGTTCGGGCTAGGGTTAGGGTTAGGGGACGGGGACGGTTTAGGGTCCAGGTGAGGGTACGACAACGCTTTAGGGGGAGCGTACGTGTGAGGGCGTGGGTTAGTGTCAGTGTACGGGTTAGGATTAGGGGACGGGTGAGGGTCAGGCTTCGGGGAAGGGTTAGGGTTAGGGTTCGGGCTAGGGTTTGGGTTAGGGGACGGGGACGGTTTAGGGTCCAGGTGAGGGTACGACAACGCTTTAGGGGGAGCGTACGTGTGAGGGCGCGGGTTAGTGTCAGCGTACGGGTTAGGATTAGGGGACGGGTGAGGGTCAGGCTTCGGGGAAGGTTTAGGTTTAGGGTTCGGGCTAGGGTTAGGGTTAGGGGACGGGGACGGTTTAGGGTCCAGGTGAGGGTACGACAACGCTTTAGGGGGAGCGTACGTGTGAGGGCGCGTGTTAGTCTCAGCGTACGGGTTAGGATTAGGGGACGGGTGAGGGTCAGGCTTCGGGGAAGGGTTAGGGTTAGGGTTCGGGCTAGGGTTAGGGTTAGGGGACGGGGACGGTTTAGGGTCCAGGTGAGGGTACGACAACGCTTTAGGGGGAGCGTACGTGTGAGGGCGCGTGTTAGTCTCAGCGTACGGGTTAGGATTAGGGGACGGGTGAGGGTCAGGCTTCGGGGAAGGGTTAGGGTTAGGGTTCGGGCTAGGGTTAGGGTTAGTGGACGGGGACGGTTTAGGGTCCAGGTGAGGGTACGACAGTGCTTTAGGGGGAGCGTACGTGTGAGGGCGTGGGTTAGCGTCAGCGTACGGGTTAGGATTAGGGGACGGGTGAGGGTCAGGCTTCGGAGAAGGGTTAGGTTTAGGGTTCGGGCTAGGGTTAGGGTTAGGGGACGGGGACGGTTTAGGGTCCAGGTGAGGGTACGACATCGCTTTAGGGGGAGCGTACGTGTGAGGGCGCGGGTTAGTGTCAGCGTACGGGTTAGGATTAAGGGACGGGTGAGGGTCAGGCTTCGGGGAAGGGTTAGGGTTAGGGTTCGGGCTAGGGTTAGGGTTAGGGGACGGGGACGGTTTAGGGTCCAGGTGAGGGTACGACAACGCTTTAGGGGGAGCGTACGTGTGAGGGCGTGGGTTAGTGTCAGCGTACGGGTTAGGATTAGGGGACGGGTGAGGGTCAGGCTTCGGGGAACGGTTAGGGTTAGGGTTCGGGCTAGGGTTACGGTTAGGGGACGGGGACGGTTTAGGGTCCAGGTGAGGGTACGACAACGCTTTAGGGGGAGCGTAAGTGTGAGGGCGCGGGTTAGTGTCAGCGTACGGGTTAGGTTTAGGGGACGGGTGAGGGTCAGGCTTCGGGGAAGGTTTAGGGTTAGGGTTCGGGCTAGGGTTAGGGTTAGGGTACGGGGACGGTTTAGGGTCCAGGTGAGGGTACGACAACGCTTTAGGGGGAGCGTACGTGTGAGGGCGCGGGTTAGTGTCAGCGTACGTGTTAGGATTAGGGGACGTGTGAGGGTCAGGCTTCGGGGAAGGGTTAGGGTTAGGGTTCGGGCTAGGGTTAGGGTTAGGGGACGGGGACGATTTAGGGTCCAGGTGAGGGTACGACAACGCTTTAGGGGGAGCGTACGTGTGAGGCCGCGGGTTAGTGTCAGCGTACGGGTTAGGATTAGGGGACGGGTGAGGGTCAGGCTTCGGGGAAGGTTTAGGGTTAGGGTTCGGGCTAGGGTTAGGGTTAGGGGACGGGGACGGTTTAGGGTCCAGGTGAGGGTACGACAACGCTTTAGGGGGAGCGTACGTGTCAGGGCGTGGGTTAGTGTCAGCGTACGGGTTAGGATTAGGGGACGGGTGAGGGTCAGGCTTCGGGGAAGGGTTAGGGTTAGGGTTCGGGCTAGGGTTAGGGTTAGGGGACGGGGACGGTTTAGGGTCCAGGTGAGGGTACGACAACGCTTTAGGGGGAGCGTACGTGTGAGGGCGCGTGTTAGTCTCAGCGTACGGGTTAGGATTAGGGGACGGGTGAGGGTCAGGCTTCGGGGAATTGTTAGGGTTAGGGTTCGGGCTAGGGTTAGAGTTAGGGGACGGGGACGGTTTAGGGTCCAGGTGAGGGTACGACAACGCTTTAGGGGGAGCGTACGTGTGAGGGCGCGGGTTAGCGTCAGCGTACGGGTTAGGATTAGGGGACGTGTGAGGGTCAGGCTTCGGGGAAGGTTTAGTGTTAGGGTTCGGGCTAGGGTTAGGGTTAGGGGACGGGGACGGTTTAGGGTCCAGGTGAGGGTACGACAACGCTTTAGGGGGAGCGTACGTGTGAGGCGCGGGTTAGTGTCAGCGTACGGGTTAGGATTAGGGGACGGGTGAGGGTCAGGCTTCGGGGAAGGGTTAGGGTTAGGGTTCGGGCTAGGGTTAGGTTTAGGGGACGGGGACGGTTTAGGGTCCAGGTGAGTGTACGACAACGCTTTAGGGGGAGCGTACGTGTGAGGGCGCGGGTTAGTGTCAGCGTACGGGTTAGGATTAGGGGACGGGTGAGGGTCAGGCTTCGGGGAAGGTTTAGGGTTAGGGTTCGGGCTAGGGTTAGGGTTAGGGGACGGGGACGGTTTAGGGTTCAGGTGAGGGTACGACAACGCTTTAGGGGGAGCGTACGTGTGAGGGCGCGGGTTAGTGTCAGCGTACGGGTTAGGATTAGGGGACGGGTGAGGGTCAGGCTTCGGGGAAGGGTTAGGGTTAGGGTTCGGGCTAGGGTTAGGGTTAGGGGACGGGGACAGTTTAGGGTCCAGGTGAGGGTACGACAACGCTTTAGGGGGAGCGTACGTGTGAGGGCGCGTGTTAGTCTCAGCGTACGGGTTAGGATTAGGGGACGGGTGAGGGTCAGGCTTCGGGGAAGGTTTAGGGTTAGGGTTCGGGCTAGGGTTAGGGTTAGGGGACGGGGACGGTTTAGGGTCCAGGTGAGGGTACGACAACGCTTTAGGGGGAGCGTACGTGTGAGGGCGCGGATTAGCGTCAGCGTACGGGTTAGGATTAGGGGACGGGTGAGGGTCAGGCTTCGGGGAAGGGTTAGGGTTAGGGTTCGGGCTAGGGTTAGGGTTAGGGGACGGGGACGGTTTAGGGTCCAGGTGAGGGTACGACAACGCTTTAGGGGGAGCGTACGTGTGAGGGCGCGAGTTAGTGTCAGCGTACGGGTTAGGATTAGGGGACGGGTGAGGGTCAGGCTTCGGGGAAGGGTTAGGGTTAGGGTTCGGGCTAGGGTTAGGGTTAGGGGACGGGGACGGTTTAGGGTCCAGGTGAGGGTACGACATCGCTTTAGGGGGAGCGTACGTGTGAGGGCGCGGGTTAGTCTCAGCGTACGGGTTAGGATTAGGGGACGGGTGAGGGTCAGGCTTCGGGGAAGGGTTAGGGTTAGGGTTCGGGCTAGGGTTAGGGTTAGGGGACGGGGACGGTTTAGGGTCCAGGTGAGGGTACGACAACGCTTTAGGGGGAACGTACGTGTGAGGGCGTGGATTAGCGTCAGCGTACGGGTTAGGATTAGGGGACGGGTGAGGGTCAGGCTTCGGGGAAGGGTTAGGGTTAGGGTTCGGGCTAGGGTTAGGGTTAGGGTACGGGGACGGTTTGGGTCCAGGTGAGGGTACGACAACGCTTTAGGGGGAGCGTACGTGTGAGGGCGTGGGTTAGTGTCAGCGTACGGGTTAGGATTAAGGGACGGGTGAGGGTCAGGCTTCGGGGAAGTGTTAGGGTTAGGGTTCGGGCTAGGGTTAGGGTTAGGGGACGGGTACGGTTTAGGGTCCAGGTGAGGGTACGACAGTGCTTTAGGGGGAGCGTACGTGTGAGGGCGCGGGTTACCGTCAGCGTACGGGTTAGGATTAGGGGACGGGTGAGGGTCAGGCTTCGGGGAAGGGTTAGGGTTAGGGTTCGGGCTAGGGTTAGGGTTAGGGGACGGGGACGGTTTAGGGTCCAGATGAGGGTACGACATCGCTTTAGGGGGAGCGTACGTGTGAGGGCGCGGGTTAGTGTCAGCGTACGGGTTAGGATTAGGGGACGGGTGAGGGTCAGGCTTCGGGGAAGTGTTAGGGTTAGGGTTCGGGCTAGGGTTAGGGTTAGGGGACAGGGACGGTTTAGGGTCCAGGTGAGGGTACGACAACGCTTTAGGGGGAGCGTACGTGTCAGGGCGTGGGTTAGCGTCAGCGTACGGATTAGGATTAGGGGACGGGTGAGGGTCAGGCTTCGGGGAAGGGTTAGGGTTAGGGTTCGGGCTAGGGTTAGGGTTAGGGGACGGGGACGGTTTAGGGTCCAGGTGAGGGTACTACAACGCTTTAGGGGGAGCGTACGTGTCAGGGCGTGGGTTAGTGTCAGCGTACGGGTTAGGATTAGGGGACGGGTGAGGGTCAGGCTTCGGGGAAGGGTTAGGGTTAGGGTTCGGGCTAGGGTTAGGGTTAGGGGACGGGAACGGTTTAGGGTCCAGGTGAGGGTACGACAACGCTTTAGGGGGAGCGTACGTGTGAGGGCGCGGGTTAGTGTCAGCGTACGGGTTAGGATTAGGGGACGGGTGAGGGTCAGGCTTCGGGGAAGGGTTAGGGTTAGGGTTCGGGCTAGGGTTAGGGTTAGGGGACGGGGACAGTTTAGGGTCCAGGTGAGGGTATGACAACGCTTTAGGGGGAGCGTACGTGTGAGGGCGCGTGTTAGTCTCAGCGTACGGGTTAGGATTAGGGGACGGGTGAGGGTCAGGCTTCGGGGAAGGTTTAGGGTTAGGGTTCGGGCTAGGGTTAGGGTTAGGGGACGGGGACGGTTTAGGGTCCAGGTGAGGGTACGAAAACGCTTTAGGGGGAGCGTACGTGTGAGGGCGTGGATTAGCGTCAGCGTACGGGTTAGGATTAGGGGACGGGTGAGGGTCAGGCTTCGGGGAAGGGTTAGGGTTAGGGTTCGGGCTAGGGTTAGGGTTAGGGTACGGGGACGGTTTAGGGTCCAGGTGAGGGTACGACAACGCTTTAGGGGGAGCGTACGTGTGAGGGCGCGAGTTAGTGTCAGCGTACGGGTTAGGATTAGGGGACGGGTGAGGGTCAGGCTTCGGGGAAGGGTTAGGGTTAGGGTTCGGGCTAGGGTTAGGGTTAGGTGACGGGGACGGTTTAGGATCCAGGTGAGGGTACGACAGTGCTTTAGGGGGAGCGTACGTGTGAGGGCGTGGGTTAGCGTCAGCGTACGGGTTAGGATTAGGGGACGGGTGAGTGTCAGGCTTCGGGGAAGTGTTAGGTTTAGGGTTCGGGCTATGGTTAGGGTTAGGGGACGGGGACGGTTTAGGGTCCAGGTGAGGGTACGACATCGCTTTAGGGGGAGCGTACGTGTGAGGGCGCGGGTTAGTCTCAGCGTACGGGTTAGGATTAGGGGACGGGTGAGGGTCAGGCTTCGGGGAAGGGTTAGGGTTAGGGTTCGGGCTAGGGTTAGGGTTAGGGGACGGGGACGGTTTAGGGTCCAGGTGAGGGTACGACAACGCTTTAGGGGAAACGTACGTGTGAGGGCGTGGATTAGCGTCAGCGTACGGGTTAGGATTAGGGGACGGGTGAGGGTCAGGCTTCGGGGAAGGGTTAGGGTTAGGGTTCGGGCTAGGGTTAGGGTTAGGGTACGGGGACGGTTTGGGTCCAGGTGAGGGTACGACAAAGCTTTAGGGGGAGCGTACGTGTGAGGGCGTGGGTTAGTGTCAGCGTACGGGTTAGGATTAGGGGACGGGTGAGGGTCAGGCTTCGGGGAAGTTTTAGGGTTAGGGTTCGGGCTAGGGTTAGGGTTAGGGGACGGGGACGGTTTAGGGTCCAGGTGAGGGTACGACAACGCTTTAGGGGGAGCGTACGTGTGAGGGCGCGGATTAGCGTCAGCGTACGGGTTAGGATTAGGGGACGGGTGAGGGTCAGGCTTCGGGGAAGGGTTAGGGTTAGGGTTCGGGCTAGGGTTAGGGTTAGGGTACGGGGACGGTTTAGGGTCCAGGTGAGGGTACGACAACGCTTTAGGGGGAGCGTACGTGTGAGGGCGCGAGTTAGTGTCAGCGTACGGGTTAGGATTAGGGGACGGGTGAGGGTCAGGCTTCGGGGAAGGGTTAGGGTTAGGGTTCGGGCTAGGGTTAGGGTTAGGGGACGGGGACGGTTTAGGGTCCAGGTGAGGGTACGACAGTGCTTTAGGGGGAGCGTACGTGTGAGGGCGTGGGTTAGCGTCAGCGTACGGGTTAGGATTAGGGGACGGGTGAGTGTCAGGCTTCGGGGAAGTGTTAGGTTTAGGGTTCGGGCTATGGTTAGGGTTAGGGGACGGGGACGGTTTAGGGTCCAGGTGAGGGTACGACATCGCTTTAGGGGGAGCGTACGTGTGAGGGCGCGGGTTAGTCTCAGCGTACGGGTTAGGATTAGGGGACGGGTGAGGGTCAGGCTTCGGGGAAGGGTTAGGGTTAGGGTTCGGGCTAGGGTTAGGGTTAGGGGACGGGGACGGTTTAGGGTCCAGGTGAGGGTACGACAACGCTTTAGGGGAAACGTACGTTGAGGGCGTGGATTAGCGTCAGCGTACGGGTTAGGATTAGGGGACGGGTGAGGGTCAGGCTTTGGGGAAGGTTTAGGGTTAGGGTTCGGGCTAGGGTTAGGGTTAGGGGACGGGGACGGTTTAGGGTCCAGGTGAGGGTACGACAACGCTTTAGGGGGAGCGTACGTGTGAGGGCGCGGATTAGCGTCAGCGTACGGGTTAGGATTAGGGGACGGGTGAGGGTCAGGCTTCGGGGAAGGGTTAGGGTTAGGGTTCGGGCTAGGGTTAGGGTTAGGGTACGGGGACGGTTTAGGGTCCAGGTGAGGGTACGACAACGCTTTAGGGGGAGCGTACGTGTGAGGGCGCGAGTTAGTGTCAGCGTACGGGTTAGGATTAGGGGACGGGTGAGGGTCAGGCTTCGGGGAAGGGTTAGGGTTAGGGTTCGGGCTAGGGTTAGGGTTAGGGGACGGGGACGGTTTAGGGTCCAGGTGAGGGTACGACAGTGCTTTAGGGGGAGCGTACGTGTGAGGGCGTGGGTTAGCGTCAGCGTACGGGTTAGGATTAGGGGACGGGTGAGGGTCAGGCTTCGGGGAAGGGTTAGGTTTAGGGTTCGGGCTATGGTTAGGGTTAGGGGACGGGGACGGTTTAGGGTCCAGGTGAGGGTACGACATCGCTTTAGGGGGAGCGTACGTGTGAGGGCGCGGGTTAGTCTCAGCGTACGGGTTAGGATTAGGGGACGGGTGAGGGTCAGGCTTCGGGGAAGGGTTAGGGTTAGGGTTCGGGCTAGGGTTAGGGTTAGGGGACGGGGACGGTTTAGGGTCCAGGTGAGGGTACGACAACGCTTTAGGGGGAGCGTACGTGTGAGGGCGCGGATTAGCGTCAGCGTACGGGTTAGGATTAGGGGACGGGTGAGGGTCAGCCTTCGGGGAAGGGTTAGGGTTAGGGTTCGGGCTAGGGTTAGGGTTAGGGTACGGGGACGGTTTAGGGTCCAGGTGAGGGTACGACAAGACTTTAGGGGGAGCGTACGTGTGAGGGCGCGAGTTAGTGTCAGCGTACGGGTTAGGATTAGGGGACGGGTGAGGGTCAGGCTTCGGGGAAGGGTTAGGGTTAGGGTTCGGGCTAGGGTTAGGGTTAGGGGACGGGGACGGTTTAGGGTCCAGGTGAGGGTACGACAGTGCTTTAGGGGGAGCGTACGTGTGAGGGCGTGGGTTAGCGTCAGCGTACGGGTTAGGATTAGGGGACGGGTGAGTGTCAGGCTTCGGGGAAGTGTTAGGTTTAGGGTTCGGGCTATGGTTAGGGTTAGGGGACGGGGACGGTTTAGGGTCCAGGTGAGGGTACGACATCGCTTTAGGGGGAGCGTACGTGTGAGGGCGCGGGTTAGTCTCAGCGTACGGGTTAGGATTAGGGGACGGGTGAGGGTCAGGCTTCGGGGAAGGGTTAGGGTTAGGGTTCGGGCTAGGGTTAGGGTTAGGGGACGGGGACGGTTTAGGGTCCAGGTGAGGGTACGACATCGCTTTAGGGGGAGCGTACGTGTGAGGGCGCGGGTTAGTCTCAGCGTACGGGTTAGGATTAGGGGACGGGTGAGGGTCAGGCTTCGGGGAAGGGTTAGGGTTAGGGTTCGGGCTAGGGTTAGGGTTAGGGGACGGGGACGGTTTAGGGTCCAGGTGAGGGTACGACAACGCTTTAGGGGAAACGTACGTGTGAGGGCGTGGATTAGCGTCAGCGTACGGGTTAGGATTAGGGGACGGGTGAGGGTCAGGCTTCGGGGAAGGTTTAGGGTTAGGGTTCGGGCTAGGGTTAGGGTTAGGGGACGGGGACGGTTTAGGGTCCAGGTGAGGGTACGACAACGCTTTAGGGGGAGCGTACGTGTGAGGGCGCGGATTAGCGTCAGCGTACGGGTTAGGATTAGGGGACGGGTGAGGGTCAGGCTTCGGGGAAGGGTTAGGGTTAGGGTTCGGGCTAGGGTTAGGGTTAGGGTACGGGGAAGGTTTAGGGTCCAGGTGAGGGTACGACAACGCTTTAGGGGGAGTGTACGTGTGAGGGCGCGAGTTAGCGTCAGCGTACGGGTTAGGATTAGGGGACGGGTGAGGGTCAGGCTTCGGGGAAGGGTTAGGGTTAGGGTTCGGGCTAGGGTTAGGGTTAGGGGACGGGGACGGTTTAGGGTCCAGGTGAGGGTACGACAGTGCTTTAGGGGGAGCGTACGTGTGAGGGCGTGGGTTAGCGTCAGCGTACGGGTTAGGATTAGGGGACGGGTGAGTGTCAGGCTTCGGGGAAGTGTTAGGTTTAGGGTTCGGGCTATGGTTAGGGTTAGGGGACGGGGACGGTTTAGGGTCCAGGTGAGGGTACGACATCGCTTTAGGGGGAGCGTACGTGTGAGGGCGCGGGTTAGTCTCAGCGTACGGGTTAGGATTAGGGGACGGGTGAGGGTCAGGCTTCGGGGAAGGGTTAGGGTTAGGGTTCGGGCTAGGGTTAGGGTTAGGGGACGGGGACGGTTTAGGGTCCAGGTGAGGGTACGACAACGCTTTAGGGGAAACGTACGTGTGAGGGCGTGGATTAGCGTCAGCGTACGGGTTAGGATTAGGGGACGGGTGAGGGTCAGGCTTCGGGGAAGGTTTAGGGTTAGGGTTCGGGCTAGGGTTAGGGTTAGGGGACGGGGACGGTTTAGGGTCCAGGTGAGGGTACGACAACGCTTTAGGGGGAGCGTACGTGTGAGGGCGCGGATTAGCGTCAGCGTACGGGTTAGGATTAGGGGACGGGTGAGGGTCAGGCTTCGGGGAAGGGTTAGGGTTAGGGTTCGGGCTAGGGTTAGGGTTAGGGTACGGGGACGGTTTAGGGTCCAGGTGAGGGTACGACAACGCTTTAGGGGGAGCGTACGTGTGAGGGCGCGAGTTAGTGTCAGCGTACGGGTTAGGATTAGGGGACGGGTGAGGGTCAGGCTTCGGGGAAGGGTTAGGGTTAGGGTTCGGGCTAGGGTTAGGGTTAGGGGACGGGGACGGTTTAGGGTCCAGGTGAGGGTACGACAGTGCTTTAGGGGGAGCGTACGTGTGAGGGCGTGGGTTAGCGTCAGCGTACGGGTTAGGATTAGGGGACGGGTGAGTGTCAGGCTTCGGGGAAGGGTTAGGTTTAGGGTTCGGGCTATGGTTAGGGTTAGGGGACGGGGACGGTTTAGGGTCCAGGTGAGGGTACGACATCGCTTTAGGGGGAGCGTACGTGTGAGGGCGCGGGTTAGTCTCAGCGTACGGGTTAGGATTAGGGGACGGGTGAGGGTCAGGCTTCGGGGAAGGGTTAGGGTTAGGGTTCGGGCTAGGGTTAGGGTTAGGGGACGGGGACGGTTTAGGGTCCAGGTGAGGGTACGACAACGCTTTAGGGGGAACGTACGTGTGAGGGCGTGGATTAGCGTCAGCGTACGGGTTAGGATTAGGGGACGGGTGAGGGTCAGGCTTCGGGGAAGGGTTAGGGTTAGGGTTCGGGCTAGGGTTAGGGTTAGGTTACGGGGACGGTTTGGGTCCAGGTGAGGGTACGACAACGCTTTAGGGGGAGCGTACGTGTGAGGGCGTG